>NC_079392.1:25065305-25202805 GCF_029220125.1 Pseudoliparis swirei | reverse complement strand
AACCAGTCATACAGTAGCTAGCCACGCTTGGCTGTAGTTTTTTTGTTTTCTTTTGTGTGTACGATTGTTGTCCATAAGAAGTGAGGTCAAAGGTCAGGGATGTCGTATTTGTACAGCATCCAATTTGTTGGGGAACATTTTGAATCCTGCATTGTTTGCATCCATGTTTGCCTGCTTTCTACAGATGTGAGACTTCTACAGATGTGATATTTCTACAGATATGAGACTTCTACAGATGTGAGACTTCTACACATATGAGACTTCTACAGATGTGAGACTGATGTGAGACTTCTACAGATATAATACTTCTACAGATGTGAGACTTCTACAGATATCAGACTTCTGCAGATGTGAGACTTCTACAGATGTGAGACTGATGTGAGACTTCTACAGATATAATACTTATACAGATGTGAGTCTTATACAGATATGAGACTTCTCCAGATATGAGACTTATACAGATATGAGACTTCTATCGATGTGAGACTTCTACAGATGTGAGACTTCTACAGATATAATACTTCTACAGATGTGAGACTTATACAGATATGAGACTTCTCCAGATATGAGACTTAAACAGATATGAGACTTCTATCGATGTGAGACTTCTACAGATGTGAGACTTCTACAGATATAATACTTCTACAGATGTGAGACTTATACAGATATGAGACTTCTATCGTTGTGAGACTTCTACAAATGTGAGACTTTTATCGACCTTCTCATCAAACTCTCAGCAAGAAAGCCAATAAGTGTTGACCAAAATGTGAATCTATTACCTGGGATCGGTCGTTTTGGCCCACTCCAGAGCCAAAACGGCTCCACAAATGTGCACATTTTTAATGAAAGGTTTTCGCAGGGCAAACGGATCCGCATGCCCGAGTAAAGCTGCGATAAGTTGACCGGGGTGGAACCGAACCACCGAGGAATCCGTTACGCGGGTATTTCCACGGTTGTTGACCTGGATTCAAAGAGGGAGAAACAAGACAGAGAGAAACACAGAACACAAAACCACAGGACATTCATTATTAAACATGCCGGCTAAGAAGCATGACGACACCTGATCAAAAAAATAAAAGGCTGAGAAAGCCGGAGAGGCGGTACTGAGGAACGGGGAGAGACAATGAGAGGAGAAGCGAGATAGTGGGTCAGCCCGGCTGCATGTTGACCTCAGGCGACCTGCGGGGGCAGGACGACTTTCTCCTGTCTGCCAACACACACGTCTATTAGTCCTGAGTGGAAACAGAGCTTCATTATCGGCTATCCCAATGTGATTAAAGAGCTTCTATTCAGAGCATTACAGTGCTGGTCTCAGTTTTACCACTGGTTTGGGTTGTAGTTGTAGTTTTGTCATGGCCGGATTCTGGGTCCATGGGCCCCAGATAACAGACATTGTTTTGTGTCTCTTTGTAGTTGCTTCGTGTCTCTTTGTAGTTTTTTCATGTCTCTTTGTAGTTGTTTTGTGTCTCTTTGTAGTTTTTTCATGTCTCTTTGTAGTTGTTTTGTGTCTCTTTGTAGTTTTTTTGTGACTCTTTGTAGTTTTTTTGGGTCTCATTGTGTAGTTGTTTTGGATTTCTTTGTCGATGTTTTGTGTCTTTGTAGTTGTTTTGTGTTTCTGTAGTTTTTATGTGTCTCTTTGTAGTTGTTTTGTGTCTTTTTGTAGTTGTTTTGTGTCTCTTTGTGGTTTTATTGTGTCTCTTTGTAGTTGTGTTTTGTCTCTGTGGATTTGACTTGTCTTTGTAGTTGTTTCTTGTCTCTTTGTAGTTGGTTAGTGTCTTTTTGTAGTAGTTTTGTGTCTCTTTGTAGTTGTTTAGTGTTTCTTTCTGGTTGTTTCGTGTCTCTTTGTGGTCGACCCGTTATAAATTCAGTGAATTAGTATCACTAAAGTTTCCTGATTCACCAATACATGAACATCGATGGCATTGTCGATCTCAAGAAGGCTGAACGTCATTCAGTTTTTCCACATTGAACGTGAATGTTTGTCCTTTTAATTTTGTGATTTAATGTTAAATATGTGTCCGTCTATCACGTGAAAGCGATTTCCCTGCGACAGATAACATGCTCGCCAAAATCCACAGTAGCTCGCTGGCGCTGGAGAAAAAGAGGACTGGCTTTCATATTTGAGTTTCTACAGCTGCTTGTAATCTCAGGTGAGTGATAAAAGCGTTGCTGTATTCTGTTCTCACCACCGTCTCACCCATCAGCCCGCCCACAGATGTGCACAGCGATTATTTGGGAAGGGTCTCGAGAAGGAAGTGTACATCAACCCTCCCAGAAGAGAAGGTCATCCATCAGGCCCAAACATACAAATACATCTGGGCCTTCTGGCCGGACCACCTGACCTTGGACGCCACCGTAATGGTCTGCCTGACAGAGCCAAAACACACAGGCTGAGCGGTCCCATAGGCCAGTCTGTGTTTTCTCAAGAATGCACACACACACACACACACAGGCTCAGTGTGTGATAAGAGCCGTAGCCCTTAACCTTCTGAGATAGAGGCGGGACTTTAAGTGCAGGCCGGATTCCAACGTGTGTGTTTGTATGTGGAAAGCGGAGAACATGCGCTCGCTTATATGTGTCAGTTTCGGATGAGACCATTTTTCTATTCCTCTCTGACAAACCAGTCTGACTGCACACACACACACACACACACACATATGTGTGTGCGCAACAGTCGAGAGGTGAGCTGGGAGAGATTTCTCACGGCCAGAGAGCCCTGAGCTACCCTGAGTAAATACAGATTAATGATTGGTTGAGAGGGCGGAAGTGCATTCCACAGAGTTGGCTACTGATTGCAGACACCTCAAACTCAGATGATGTACACACACACACACACACACACTACATCTAACAACTTTGTAGATTAATCGCTCTCATCGTACTAAACAACTGGGTGCTGGCTGAAGGGGCTCGGGGTTTCGGCCCCCCGCCTTACAAAATGTCACATACCAATCAGGAAGAGCCTCGAATTGACCACAAAGGAACATAAAACAGCTATAAAGAGGAACAGAAATACTATAAGTAGACCAACACAACTACAAAGACCAAAACAACTACAAAGAGATGCAAAACAGCTGAAAAGGAGACCACGAGCGACAATGAAAAGGGGCAAAACAACCACGAAGAGACGAAATGACTACAAAGACACACACAGCTCCTTCAAGTAGACTCGAAGAGACACAAAGAGACTCGAAGAGACACAAAGTGACTCGAAGAGATACAAAGAGACACAAAGAGACTCAAAGAGATTCAAAGAGACACAAAGAGACTCAAAGAGATTCAAAGAGACACAGAGACTCAAAGAGACTCGAAGAGATTCAAAGAGACACAAAGAGACTCAAAGAGATTCAAAGAGACACAAAAAGACACAAAGAGACACAAAGAGACATAAAGAGACACAAAGAGACTCGAAGAGACTCGAAGAGATTCAAAGAGACACAAAGAGACTCAAAGAGACACAAAGAGACACAAAGTGGCAAAATTAACAGAATTTACAAATTGGAGGTGAAACTGAAATAAACTTAACAATTACACACAGAAAAATGATGGTTCTTAAATGGTTCTTTAAAAGGCGTTGTGGTTCTAGGAAGAACCATCACCTACTGAAGAACCTTTTTGAAGGTTCTTTAAGAGACCTTTATATGTTCTTTAAAGAACTCTTTAAGGACATGGTTCTTTAAAGAACCCTGGTTTGAAAGGTTCTTTGAGGAACCAGAAATGGTTCTTCTATGGCATCACTCTGAAGAACCATTTTCGGTTCCAGATGGCACCTCCATGTTTCTGTGTGAATGTCTCTCTCCGACTCATCCCGGTGTATCATGTACATAAAAGGTCACCGGGTCACGTAAAAAAAACCCACAAAGACTCTGTTCATCAGACGGGAAACAAGGCACCGCACGCCGCCATCGATCTCACACGACCCTGAGCGGTTACGGGACGCCGAAAAAAGCTCCATTTACAACAACTCTCTCTCTCTCTCGGTCAGGTCAGTTTGCTCTTCTGGTTGCTACGGCGATCGATAGATGACTACCAACGAGGGTAGTGTGTAGATAGTGGACGTATGTGTTTACTAGTGCACGTGTCACATCCCCTCCAGATGAATTGAATTGCACAAGACCAGATGAGCCGGATGCCTCAGCATGCAGACGTGCTGCAGGAGCGCACTCCGCCACGCCGCCACTGACTTTGTGTTTGTGTGTGTGTGTGTGTGTGTGTGTGTTTGTGCGAGCGAGCCGGCACGTAAATCCTGAGGCAGGCACATTCCCGGGCACCGCTTGTATATCACTTGTCAGAAGTTTCAGATAACACGCTCAAACAAATTGATCGCCCTCTCAGAACCCCCCCCCCCCCCCCCCCCGGGCGATAACTCGGCAAAAAGTCATAACTTTCTCTCTTGATCACCGACTGAGATTTGTGGAGATCAATTAGGGGAAGTTGTCAAGTTAGTCTTGCCTGCTGCAAAGCAAAGCCCGTATTTATGACTGTCCTACGCGTACAACAGTTTAAAGTGCAGGTTTTCACATGCTTCCACATCCTAAAAGCAATACCTCAATCAAAAATGCATGTAAAGGTCTTGCTCATCAAACTTTATTACAGTCAGTCAAATGTTATCTGCATTATCTGCAGTTCTGCTCACTGAAGTCAATGTGAAAGTGTCTAAATGCTGCATTCTCTCTCCTGACCACCAGGGGGAGACTCCTCTGGTTGTATAGAAGTCTATGCATCATGTGTTAAAGCTGCATTCTCTCTCCTGACCACCAGGGGGCGACTCCTCTGGTTGTATAGAAATCTATGCTTCATGCGTTAAAGCTGCATTCTCTCTCCTGACCACCAGGGGGAGACTCCTCTGGTTGTATAGAAGTCTATATAGTGACTCTACTTCTCTCTTGATGTATTGCCTCAGTAAACATGAGTTTATGGTCTCAATCTTGAGCTTCAATTCTGGTCCATTTTGAGTCAAATAGACCATAAAGCAGGTTACTATATTATTATACTGTATTATGTTACTAAACGACCTTGTGAGTGTATAATGACGACGTTTAGTTCGACACTTATTAGCGACCGTCGTTTCTTTAAGACACGTAAAAGCTTGAGTTGTATTTACTCACACGTTTTTTACACCGTATAATAAAACTTGAGCATGTCTTTAGGCTTGTGTTAACCACAGACCTTATTTCAGGCATCTGACCAAAAAGCACATATTAAAATAAATTATCAAATATTTGGATTTGGAGACGAAGGAACCGGAAGAATTTTTTTAAAAGCACTCGAAACTAATTTCCCAAAAAGTCTTAAGACTCTCTGGACCCGGTCCGGTTCTAGTGTGTGTCCACAGAACCACTTCAGTCCCTTTCAAGTTCATTTCTCCAGGAGACAAAGAGTCCATTTATCGAGAGAAGGAGGTGGAGAAGAGAATGAGAGAGAGAGAGAGAGAGAGAGAGAGAGAAGGGAAGGGCTGATGAGAGTTGGATGGAGAGTGAAGGAAACAAGGAGGGGAGAAAGGACGACCGACGGAAGAACTTTCCAAGACAGCAGATCCTGGAATGTTGGTGGAAGGTGCCACATAGCTCCAGATGTTTGTTTGCCGGGTTGGCACGGCAACCGGACGGACCGGGCATGTTTACCGGCCCGTAATCTCGGGGCGGCGATACCGGAGAGCCGAGGAGGAGGAGGAGGAGGAGGAGGAGAGGAAACACCGAGGGGTTGAGATGTGGGGAACAGAATGAAGTGGATCATTTTGATGAGAATTTTTAAAAAATGTCCTCAGAAAAAAAAAAGAGGAGAGAATGAGATGCATTGTTTCATTGTTGACTCTGAAGGGAAGTCATGTTCCAACACACACACACACACACACACACGCTGACAGCTACAGGTAGCGACTGAGGTAACACAGAATGTGCCACAGTCACTCGACTGTGTCGCGCTGCTTCAGCCTCGCCCAAACCTCCCGCCACACACACACACACACACACAACCACTCACACACACAGAGGGGGAGATAATCAAGAGGAACTCAACGTTGAAGTTCAATAACTCTTCTGGTTTTAGCCTGAGAGCTAAAGAAATAACACAAAAACAAAGTTATAGTCATAATACACAAAGTTATGCACTTCCCTGGTATGACCAGCAGGTGACGAATGTAAATGCAAACTTTAGGTATATATTGCTGTATAAGTGGCATTATATGTCAAGTTTATGACTTTATTACCATTCTCAACTTGCTATAAGGTTACACTGTGTTTTTTTAGCATTACCTGCTATTATTGCATAATTGTCTCTTTTAGTAATTTGGCGGCTGCAGGTTTTAAGTTATTATTGTTTTGCGATTTGGCATCCAAGTTGAAAAATAATGTATCAAAATAATCCTTTTAAATGCGGTATTAATAAATAAAATCACACCATAATCCTACAACCGAGTTTTTCCAATGACAATGAAAAATATCGCAATGCAATACCCGTCACAAATAATCTCAATTAAATAGGTTTTCAAAAACCCGTTGAGCTCCATTTAAAATGCACCAGAGAGAGAGAGAGAGAGAGAGAGAGAGAGAGAGAGAGAGAGAGAGAGAGAGAGAGAGAGAGAGAGAGAGAGAGAGAGAGGTTAAACACTTAAAGTTGGTGTCCTGTCATTTAACCAGACGCCTGCCAGCCAATCAGAAAGAAGTATTCTCCCTGGTCTTACTGCTGCATGTTAGTGGGATACAACCCTCGTCCAGAGCCTGATGCCCCTCCCCCAACAACCCTCACACCACTCCGTATTGATCTGTGATCAGGTTTCATAGCCGGCTTAGAGGACGAACTCTCTATCTCTGTGTGTGAGGGAGGGAGTGTGCACATACATGTGTGTGTGTGAGAGAAAGAGAGAGAGAGAGAGACAGAGGGGGAGGATTCTGTTTTAGTTTCTTTGCTGCATGTCTCTTGTTTCATAGGACTGCGGTGTACGAGATCTGACTCCCTTATCCTTATCAAATATCCAATGAAGCCTGAATATAATTTAGGCAAAATATTCAGGGTGATGAGTCATGTTATATTTCTCTCTCTCTCTCTCTCTCTCTCTAACCCGTATTCATGTTCTCTCTCCTTCTTTTGGAGAACAAACTGATCTCACGGGGCGGCGTATGAATAGCCAACGTATCCTGATACAACGGTTCATGTGATTTCCTACGGAAAGTCACTCCTCCTTTTTCTCTAACCGAAGCCAGCGGCTCGTGTCTCCATAGCGACAAACAACAAGTTATGTTTATGAAGATATGAGTGGGTTCAAATAACCACGGAAGTTATTGGAAGTTATAATAGTTTTAACCTTTAACTTTCTCTCTCCTGACCACCAGGGGCGACTCCTCTGGTTGTATAGAAGTCTATGCTTCATGTGTTAAAGCTGCATTCTCTCTCCTGACCACCAGGGGGCGACTCCTCTGGTTGTATAGAAGTATATGCTTCATGTGTTGAAGCTGCATTCTCTCTCCTGACCACCAGGGGGCGACTCCTCTGGTTGTATATGGTATCACGTATTCACGCGTTTACATACACCCCGTAAAATGATACAAATTACACAAAAAGACAGATTAGTGTTTGTAATGAGTACAAAATGGTCGACATTTGGTGCTCACACACACACACACACACAACTCAACTCAAAACATTGACTCAGGCCCCTTCCCCTTTACTTTTTAATTGCCTCTGAAAAACCGACCATAATAAGCAACAAGTCCAAACACACCCTGACAACCTCCCAATCACACACACAAACAACACAAATGCAGCCCAAGATGTACTAAAACACACACACACACACACCTTGTGTGGTTGGTGAGCCCCACCCCCCCCCAAACCCCCGTCCCCCTTCACACACCACCCCCAGTTTGCAGCGGTAAATGGAGTGGAACAGGTTAGCGCCGCCGCCATACAGTGTCCCACCTGTACAAACACAGCTTGATCATGGCCAAACACACACACACACAGACACACACACACACACATACACAGACACACACACACCACAGGTCCTCCATCTGGATCGCGGCACCGGTGGGTTTTTAATAGCTATCGATCATTCTCCCCGGTGACACACTCGCCTCCCTGTTACGGGCTGAACAGTGCCAGCTGAGGACTCGTACAGGTCTCTGAGTGCACGCACACACACACACACACACACACATTGAAACACACACATACACACACACTGAAACTCACACACACAGGCTGCTATGTGGTGTCAAAAAAGCCATTTACTTTGCCCGCCTGCTGTGTGTGTGTGTGCATGCGTGTGTTTGTGCGTGTGTGTGTGTGTGTGTCAGTTTTCACTACTGTGTGTCTTTGTGTCCTGCTGTGGCTCACTCTGCCTTTCTTTCTAGATGAGGTTATTTCATTTACATAATGAGGCCCAGACTCACTCCCAAAGATTAAATTACTCTGAGACAACAAATAAAAACGCATGCAGACAAGCACACACACACACACACACACACACACACATACAGAAAGAAAAGTGTCAAATCCCAGTCTGGTTAACCCTCAAACTGAAGTTGTTCTATGATAAAGAAAAGCAAAAGTCGAAAGGGCTCCCATTGTGCCCACGGTTACCCGATGATGTCATCGCCCGCTCGGCGGGTGAGTTACGGTGGCCTGAAAGGGTCAAAACGAGGGAGAGCCGATCGATATTCCATATGATTCTGACCAATAAATCCCCGGTGCGATTAGTCTGGGTAGTTAGCGACGATTCATTGTCAAAGCTCATAAAGTATTTTTGGGCCGGGGTGCCAGAGAGGCTGCTGGGAATCGCGGTTTCTTTTTTTTTTATGGGCAAATTAATTAAAACGGAGCCTGAAAAAGCAGTCGAAGAAGACGGGCATCAAACACTCATTCTCTACTCCTGAAGGGCGTAACAATGAGACATCACTCAGGGAGATCCAGTGTGTGTGTGTAGGTGTGTGTGTGTGTGTGTGTAGTAATCAAACACAACGATTCCCGCTTTTACACCACGTCGTAAATCCAGAAGGGAAAGAGGGACGTTTGTCATTTTAGCTGCGCGTCTTTCTTTTTTCATTAAAGAAAATGGCTGTTGCTGTATCTTGTTAATGTGTCCAGATGAGTGTGTGTGTGTGTGTGTGTGTGTGTGTGTGTGTGTGTGTGTGTGTGTGTGTGTGTGAGAGAGAGTGTATGTGTCTGTGTGTGTGTGTGTGTGTGTGTCATTCAGGTATGGAAGATAAAAAACGGAGGCAATCAGGGAAAATGAAAAGACGTGTTGTCAGATAAAGGACGAAGAGGAAAAAGGACAGAAGCAGAGTGGGAAGGAGGTGTGGAAGAAGCCATTCTCAGACCTGAACATTGGCCCAAGTACCCGCTCAGCGTCCTCACGCGATGACACACGGACGTGCACTTTTCCGCGTGGCGAGTTCGACGCGCACACACAATGTCTCTCTCTCTCCGACCGCCGGCTACTTTTTCCCCTTCTCGTAGCAGCTGAAACAACAATGGTTCTGAGGGGCGGAGACCATTGTGAGCGTCTCTCACTCGCCCTCGAGGGGGGGGAGTTCGGTACGACGTAAAAGACCCCCCCCCCCACACACACACACACACACACACACCAACACGTGTTTGTTTACTTCGCGTCGCATTGGATTCGTCCTTGACTCTTTTGAGTGATTCAGCAACATGAACTCGAAGGAGGGCGCTCTGAGACTTCTCTGCTGGAACAATACAAGAAAAAAGACCGCGGCCCGTTTCCATCACAGGGGAAATCCTGCTGCCTGGACGGCCGCTGATATCGGGTGAGATGAGAGAGAGAGAGAGAGAGAGAGAGAGAGAGAGGGTATAGTAGAAGTAGAAGGCCAGAGACCAGACAACTTGTGGAACCGCTCAGGTCAACGAGGTCAAAACATTTACGCGAGAGTCTTTGTTCGTTACTAATCTTGAAAAGCAACAACAGGTGCAGAGGAAAGGAAAAGTCGGGAGAGAAAAAAAGGGAAAAGGGAGTTGAATCGCCAAACAACGTGTGTGGTGTGAAATAATAACAACGGGATGTTTTGAATGCGTTTTCACATTTTAACTCTTTTTGTCTGTTTTCCCCCCCAACAGACGCTCTGTCGTTGGGTAACCGTGAAGTATGTGCAGATGTTCACGGTCCCCAGAGGAGGACTCTGCTTTTCCCCGTGAAATATCTTAAGCTACTTGAAGGATTTCACCACAACATTGTATACATGCAATAATGGCCCCCAGAGGACCCCCACCCCCTCCCTCCCCCTCCACGAAAGGACAACTGAGGTTTCTCCATGAAATGTCTTAACAGCTATTGGACTGATGGCCATGAAATGTGGTACACGCGCTCACGACCCCTTCGGGAGGGTTTTGCGACAACTTTGGTGATCCTCCGACTTTTATTCCAGCGCCGTCGTCAGAGTTAAAATGTCCGATGTTTCCAGTTTACGGCCAAACATCTGCTCAGCCTTGTTAGAAGTATTTCATTTACAAAATGTCTTTCCAACCCTCCTGCTGTAGTTTTGTTCTTTCCTCTGCACAAAAACCTCACTTTCCCAAAGTGCTGAAAGCCTGCAGTCAGCTCCACCAACCAGAAATAATTTAATAAGAACACAAAGTCCCTGCACGAGTGGAGTGAATCAGCTAAAATCCCTTTCTTAACCTCTTGACTAATATTGCACGTGACCAGGGTTGGGGCACATTGCATATCCTGAATATAAATAACATTTATTTTTGTCACATTGGATTACTTCTAAATTAAAACATTGAAAAATATTGCACCTTATTCTTTAAAAAATCCACAAATATAATGTGTGTAATCCTGATTCCATGTAATCCGTTACTGCCTTGCATGTGAATGGGGACTCAAACCGTCGGGTTTCCTCCATAACGCACATTCCATACACAGAAAGTCTCTTTGGTTGTGGTTTCCCCTCTTATAACTCCACGCATGGCGGCCGGGGAGGAGAAGCAGACCCTTATTCACATTGAACCGTTTAAGGGGTCTGTATAAAACACTATTCTAAAGTATATAAAACTGAATTCTTTCAGCGTGCGATTCGACAAAAAAAAAAGAGGTTTAATTTAAACGAGATAATAACTTTAAATGGCTTCATGTGTTCTACCCCAGCTTAATTCCTCTATTTGAGACAATGGGTGAAGTCATACATGAGGATCCCCTGCTGGAAGGTGGTGGTGGCGCGGGGGAAGGGGGGGGGGGGTGCAGGGGGGGGGGAGGGGGCATTAGACCACTTACTTAAGAGTCTTTCATGTGCGGTCATGAATAGATGAATGAGCCAGAAGTGGATAAATATTTCAGACTGGGCCAGTGGGTCGTCGAGTGTAAACAAGCAGCCGCACAAACTCGTCATCCTTCTGCTTCCGTAGTTCATCCCCAAAGCGATCGGCATAAAAGTACGACAAAGGTGACTGGGCTGGCAGTGAACATGTAAGAATACCGAAAGAACATTTGGAGTTACCTGCTTACCCACATCTACCATTAAAACACTACAAAAAGCAGAAAGAAAAAGAAAGGAAATAAAGCTAAAAAGGTCCTGGAAAGGTGTGTCCCATTGAAGAGGTTCCTCCCAATTCAGAGGTGTGTCCCAATGAAGAGGTTCTCCCAATGAAGAGGTTCCTCCCAATGAAGAGGTTTGTTGTATTGAAAAGGTTCCTCCAATTGAAGAGGTTCACCCCAATTGAAGAGGTTCACCCCAAATGAAGAGTTTGTCCCAATGAAGACGTTCGTCCCAATGAAGAGGTTCGTCCCAATGAAAAGGTTCACCCCAATTGAAGAGGTTCACCCCAAATGAAGAGGTTCGTCCCAATGAAGACGTCCGTTGTATTGAAGAGGTTTGTCCTAATAGGACCGGCCTTACCCTGCATTCAATCAAAGAAAAGTCGACCACTTGGATCAGAATCCTCTCACCTTATTGATCGCCTGGCTTCGACACGCACAACAGTACGTAAAGACAACATTAGCAGCCGTAAAAAGTCTGACTGCGCTGGTGTTTTATGATCCGGTTCATCCTCCTTAGGTGCCTCTCTGAGCCAGCCAGCGCCGGGGGACTGATTTACTCATTGCACCAGGGGGATGGGGGGGGACGGGACATATTTAGACATTGCGTTAAAGCCGGCGGGGCAGAAAATGACCCAGACAGTGGGAGTGTGGAGGACTAGATGTGAAGGCTGTGAGACTGGCCGGTTAACCTCCTGCTATTAAACCAGGACGTGATTTCTGACCACGGGGCCAAGGGGACAATGGACTGCACTACACTAATCACACACCATGACACGGGTAATAGGAAACGGGCACCGCTCTTTGTTTTTACGACGACGAACAGACGTCCGCGGATCTATCTTTAACACTTTGGAGTTGAAGCAGAAATAAAAAGGTCTCAGACTCAGCTCCTCAGACGCAGTAAAAGCACAAAAAAAGGTCCTCTTAAATTGTCTTCTCATGACTTCAGGGAGGGAAGACCAAAAGTACCAAAGTACCTGACTGCATGAGACCGATTCAGGTAGATAACACAGATTTAATGCATTTCTTCCAGAAGGGATTCATGTCTTCGTGTATATTAACCTGCACAGGTGTCACATTGTAACTCCCACTAATCAAAACCAGTGTTTTGTGTATGTGGGACGCTTTGTAGGGGAGCGGACCACCAGCCATGAGGGGCCGCCAGACTGAGAGCAGAATCACACTTTCAGAACAAGAAGATGTTTCCACAGCGAGCGCACATGGAAAATTACGTATAATTAGTTTTCACACGTGACGTGTTTTTCGTTCACTTTTTCCAGGTTGACGTGAGCAACTTTCTCCAGCTGTGATCCAGAGAGTTAGACCTCCGATCGGCGGCAACGGTTCAGCAGATTAGAAAAAATACAATAAATAAATGAAGATTGGAAAATACTAATAGAACACTGTAGAATGGGTACTGTGGAAAAAAAGAATAGAGTAATATAGAATAGAATAATGTAGAATAGAGTAGAATCGAATAGAATAAAGTATAGTAGTATAGAATACTATAGAATAGGTACCGTGGAAAGAGTATTATAGAATAACATAACTGTAAAAAAATAATAGAATACGGTAGAATAGAATAGAGTATAATATAATAGAGTAGAATATTACATAATACTGTAGAATAGATTACTGTGGGGAAAATAATAGAATATATTAATGTAGAATAGAGTACTGTGGGGAAAAATAATAGAATATATTAATGTAGAATAGAGTACTGTGAAAAGAAGAATATAATAGAGCGATATAGAATATAATAGAGTATATAGAATACAATATAGTAAAACAAAGAATAGAATAGAACACTTAGAATAGAGTACTGTGAATAAAAGAATATAATTGAATACTGTAGAATATAATCTAGTATTATAGAATAGAATAGAGTACTGTAAACAAAAATATAGAGTATCATATATCCTATAATAAAGTAGAATACTGCATCATATAATAGAGTAGAATATAATATAACCAAATATAATATAACACTGTAGAATATAATAAAATAGAGAATTCTGTTGAATGGAATATTTTACAAATATAATAATGTACAATAGAGTAGCATAGAATCTTTTTTAATCTGCCAATTAAACATTTATTTTGAGTTGTTTTTGGTTCTGTTATATATATATATATGTGTGTGTGTATATATATATATATATATATATATATATATATATTATTTTATTTTATTTCATTCATATAGCCAGAAGAAGACGGAGAGCAGGAGCAACACTTGTACCTCACTGACAGTGAAGCGGGCAAACGAGATTCAAAAACAATACGTCATCCCACAATGCACCACGCTCACCCTCTCCTCTCTCCTTGCACAGCATTACCTCATCCCACAATCCACCGCGAGACTGAAAAAAATCTTGTGGATGGTCGTCAAGGCAACGCGCCTTATCGGAGGGAGGGGGGGGGGCTGGTCCTACCCCTAACCCGACGACACGCCCCCCAGCCAATGGCAGAGCCCCATCGTGACATCATGGCTATTTTTAGAGAGGCGGCAGCAGCAGATAAGGTTTAGCCTCCACGCTGCCGGGCTCAGAGTGTACACACGCGCGCGCAGAGCAGAGCGAGCACAGCGCGGACCAACGGCGTCGGTGGCTGACCAGAGAAATAAAGTTCGGAGTCTATTTCCATTCGGGACTCTTTTCAGTCCGGATACTTCACCGACAAGCTCTGTGAACGTTGTCACAGTCTCTGAAAAGAAGTAAGAAAGGCGCGCTCTCCAAAGTTTGGAGACCGTTTTGCTTTTACGCACAGGGAAGGACGTTTTGGAGACGTGTGTGTGTTTTCCTTCTGAGCGGAAGAAGAAAGAAACAAGTTTCTTTGCTGAAGACTTTTTGTAGCTGGTGGTTCCTCTTGCATGTTTACAAAGATGGAAACTACTTTCTACGACGACTCCCTGAACGAGTTCTCCCAGCACGACGCCGCCGGCTTCGGATACGGCCACGCCAAAGTGCTAAAGCGCAACATGACGCTGAACCTCGCGGACCCGTCGCCGGGCGCGCTGAAGCCTCACCTCCGCGCCAAAGCCGGAGACCTCCTCACGTCCCCGGACGTGGGCCTCCTGAAGCTGGCGTCGCCGGAGCTGGAGCGGCTCATCATCCAGTCTAGCAACGGGCTCATCACCACCACGCCGACCCCGACCCACTTCATGTGCCCCAAGAACGTGACGGACGAGCAGGAAGGGTTCGCCGAGGGGTTCGTCCGCGCGCTCGCGGAGCTCCACCACCAGCACATGCCGGGCACCGCCGGCAGCGCGAGCGTCACCTCGGACCCTCAGAGCGGCGCGAACGCCGCGCCGCCGCCGGTGTTGTCGGTCGCCGGCGCCGCCGAGTACAACAACAATAACAACAACGCGGACATGCGCTCCGACTCGCCGGTTTACGAGGATTTGGACACGTTCAACCCGGCGCCGAGCTACACCGCCCCGGCTATGTCCTTCCCCGCCGCCGCCCCCCCGCCGCATCTCCCCATCTACGGGCAGCCGTCCCGGCTCCCGTCGCTCAAAGAGGAGCCCCAGACGGTGCCGGAGATGCTGGGGGACACGCCTCCCATGTCCCCGATCGACATGGAGAACCAGGAGCGCATCAAGGCGGAGAGGAAGCGCATGAGGAACCGCGTCGCCGCGTCCAAGTGCCGGAAGAGGAAGCTGGAGCGCATCTCCCGGCTGGAGGACAAAGTCAAGAACCTCAAGTGCCAGAACTCTGAGCTCGCGTCCACCGCCAACATGCTGCGCGAGCAGGTGGCCCAGCTGAAGCAGAAGGTGATGAACCACGTCAACAGCGGGTGCCAGCTCATGTTAACGCAGCAGCTCCAGACCTTCTGAGGAGGGGAGAGCAAAGAGAAGGAGAGACGGTGAGATAGAGGAGCAAAGAAGAAGAAAAAAAGACTGGTTGCGAACTCAAACGGACGCCTCCTGGTTGCGCGTGCATCTCCCGAAAATCGTGACGGGTTTTTGGGGGATGATGTGGCGCGACACAGGCAGGACCGGAGTAGAGGGGGTTTGGGGGCGAGCTGATGCTCCTGAAGTGCCACGCGCTCCCCCCGGTGGCGCGGCCCCCCCCCCAGAGAGGGGCTCGGAACAGTGACGGCAGCCATGGACCAGAGTGCATCTGTTTCGTGCTGTATTTTTTTATTTATTTTAAAAACAGAACGGGACTGAAGTTTTCTTGATTTCTTTCATTTATTTTTCCCTCCCAGCTCTGCATGGACCTGATCACGAGCACCAAAGGAGAACATTCAGTATTAGAGGATTTTAAGAACATGCAATAGAGACTTTTCTTGCTGTGTAAAAGGCCTCACACTCTAAACAAATCTTTTAAAAAACGTTGAAACAAAAGCTGCCTGACTTCATGAGTTTCAGTACAATTCTTGATTTGTAAGAAATTAAATTTAGAAAAGCTTCAAGATGTACTTGGGTTTTTTCTAAAGTTGTTTTTAATGGGGTTTCACTCATTGTTATATGTATATAAGATCAACTTGGAGTACTTATGTTACTTAATACTGTGTACACTTTTTTATGTTTATGTTTTCTGATCACTTCAGAAACTAATCAATATTTAAGAAAAAATAAACCAGATGAAATGAAGCAACGTTGCCTCTGTGTTCTTGTACTCGTGTGTGTGAGAAGAAAAGTGGGTGTGCCATGTCAGCTCGAACAATAAAACCCGTTGCAACATGTTGCAAGAGCTGGTGCAGTTCCCAGCACCTCGAGGTAAATTCCATTAGTGCAGGTATTGATCCGGGCTAAGTGATGTGTGTTCCAGGCCTCACCAGCAAGTCCGGCTCGTGGAGATGTTTGACATTTTCCACACAGAAATATGTCTTGTAAAAAAAAAAAATAGAAGAAAAACAATCATCTCCCATCATGGCGTTGACACGATGCAGCTGTCGGTTATTCCAACAGGTTAACGCCACGCGGTCCGTCTCCACTAGAGACACCCGAGCTGATGTGACCCCATAATAAACACACTGTGCTCATTGCACCATGTCCTCTTCTTCAGGCCCGTGAAGACGCTAATATACAAAGTAGGTCCTGTATTGCAAAGGGGAAACACATTTTGACTCTATTAAACCTATACAAATAATATAAAAAGTACTGTGAGTTGTATTCTGGATGCCTTGCAGCCTATTAAAGATGCTTTAAATGGGTAAAAAAAACAAAGAAAATAGCTGAAAGGATTAATAATAATAAATATCTCCATATTGGAATAAGACAAACTTGTAAAAAGTGTGTCTCCAAACCACTAATCATATATATATATATGCATGTATAAAAGTAAAGTAATGTCGACTCTACAGTAAACCCAGCAACTGTCATGAGCCTCATTCCTGCATAATAGACTAACTAGCAGGTGAATGTGGCGGCACGTGGTCAGGTGTGGCGTTCAGGTCGTACATGAGTGTCATGCTCCAAGTGAACCGCTAGAGGGCGCCAGACACCGGTTTACCGGAACGATGTGTCATGAATCGATGCTTTAATGAAACTGAGCTGTCAGGAGTCAAAGAAACGGGACAGGTATCACATTTAGAGGATGGAGGGATAACGCGATACAAAATATATATATATATATATATATATATATATATATATATAAAATTAAAATTGAAAATATATATTTATTTTCTTTTATATACAGTATATACAGTATATATACACATATATATTATGTACACACTATATATATATATACACACAGATATACACAATATATATTTATTTATTTATTTAAAACAAAAATATTTAAGGAATATGTTCACAACATGAAGCAGCGAATGCAACCGTTTCAATTTAATTTGTTTTAATCTTTCTTTCTTTTTCATATAGATACTTAAGTGTAATTACATTATTATCCATTCAAATCAACTTTCATACCTATTATTATACTTATTCTGTATGTGCACCCGCAGTTGACAGAGCCTATAATCACACTGCACACACAACAGCAGAAAAATAATCCCACAATTGCTCGACGGCACTGCATCATTATAATTATCCTAATGATTGTAATTCCTCTATAAATCTATAAATCTGCATTAACCAGTTCTGACTTCTCAAAGCCGGGGCGGCGTGACACGGTTCCCGGAAATCGGAGTCCCGCCCCTACCATATAAAGAGCGGGAGCGCTCGGAAGATCCACGTGACGTCACGGAGGAGGCGGGCTTTCCGGGAAGTGAGTGGAGTCTGTGATCTCTGCATCAGACCGGGAGGTGAGCGCGTGCACAACACTGAAGGGCGAATGAGAAGATCACATTTTAATTTCTAACTTTATTTTAGGCCAAATTAATAGATAAATATAGATTATAACACAGGAAAATCACATTAAAAAAATTCTACATCTTAAATCTACCTTAACTACATCTGTATGTCATTGTTTATTGAGCATGCGCAATGCAAAGAAACAAAAGAACAACACGTAACGCAATGGAGCTCCCCCTCAGTAATCAACCATCTTCATATAAACACACAGTTCCTCAGAATAACAAATGCACAACCACGCGCACACTCCTCGACACCTGTCTGTCTGCAAACGTGACGCCATGTTCAAATAGACTCCTGAACAGGTGCTTTTATTGTGTGATATATCATATGTCAATTATATACTACGCCGTAAAAAAAAAGGTCTCTCTCTCTCTCTCTCTCTCTCTCTCTCTCTCTCTCTCTCTCTCTCTCTCTCTCTCTCTCTCTCTCTCTCTCTCTCTCTCTCTCTCTCTCTCTCTCTCTCTCTCTCTCTCTCAGCGTGAGAGGACGTGTGGTTGTGGAGCAGAGGAGAGTTGCTTGGTTTGAAGGTGGTTTTTCCACGCTAGAGTGGCTGGGTTAACAGGTATGTTTGCTGTGAGTGTGTGTGGGTTCACGGAGAGATTTGTGTGTCTGTGAGCGTTAGCGGCGAGCTAACGGGAAGCTAACGGGGCGCTAGCGGGGAGCTAGTCATGGAGGATATGAGTTTCCTCACGAGGGAACACGGCATTAGAGTGGCGCCGAGTTTCCCGTGCTCGGAGGAGGAGGTGGGGCTGGCAGTGGGCGACGTGGTCGGCGACGGCTGCGTGAGGTCCGCTGCCCGTATGAACGGAGCGGTGGTGCTGTTTCTAGACAGCGTGGACAAAGTGAACGAGGTGGTGGTGTCGGGTCATCAGAGGCATGTATGTGCCGGTGGCGCCGCTGGCCACACCGTCGGTTCGGGTCACCGTGGCCAACGTGCCTCCTTTTATTCAAGAGGAGGTTATCTTGAAGGAGCTGGTGAAGCACGGGAAGGTGGTGTCCCGGTTGAGGAAGATCCCCTCAGGGTGGAAGTCCTCCCGGATGAAACACGTGTGGTCCCACCGGAGGCATCTCTCATGATCCTGAACAACAGGGGAGAAGAGCTCTGCCTCCGGGTGTTCATCAGGGTGGCCGGGCACAACTACCCCATATACATCTCCTCAGGGAACGGGAGGTGCTTCATCTGTGGGCGAGAGGGGCACATAGCCAGGGACTGCCACCGGTGGAGGACTGCTGAGCAGAACACCAGCAGGGCGGCTCCTCGGGGGCGGAGCCAGGGGGGTGAGGAGGGCACGGGGGGTGCACAGCAGGGGAGGGAGGGGGAGCAACCAGGGACTGCAGGTACCCAGAGGGGGGAGGAGAGGGAGCAGGCAGGAGCTGGGGGCTCCCAGCAGGATGAGGAGAGAGAGCAGGCAGAGACGGGGGGTGCCCATCAGGTTGTGGAGGAAGAGGAGGGGGGCACTGGTCCAGTCCAGCAAGGTGAGGAGGGAGAGGGGGAGATGATTACAGGCCAGCAGGGTGTGGGTGAGGAGGTAGAAGAGGAGGAGGGGAGAGAGGAGGGAGGGGCGGGTGCTGACCAAGAGGTTGAAGCGGAGAGGAGAGACGAGGGAGAAACGGTCACAGGACAGCAGGGTGAGGAAGAGAGGAGAGAAGAGGGTGGGGCTGGGGCTGAGGTGGCCCAGGAAGGTGAAGAGGAGGACAAGGCGGAGTCAGACGAAGAAAGGGAGACAGTCGTCAGGGAGGTGAGGCTGTCAGACAGTGAGGCGGACATGGAGGCAGAGGAGGAGAACCTCAGAGTCCCCCGTTTAAAGAGGAAGTGTGGAGGAGGTGAGGGAGAGAACCCACAGGCAAAGAAGGCGACGGCGGGAAGAAGGAGGTCCAGGCCAAGGGGGGCGGAGCCGGAGACAGAGTCCAGCTCGGAGGAAGGCCCCTACGAAGATCCACACTACAGTGTGGAGGAGATTAAGGAGTTCCTCCGGAAGACCAAGCAGGAGTGGCACGTGAAGGTGGAGGACCACTTCTGCAGGGATAAGTTCTTCCTGTCCGCCACTTTCCTGACGTGCAAGGGCAAGAGAGGAGCCTTCACGCCGCAAGAGTTCTACAGGCTCAAAAAGATCCTGTGTGAACTCAACAAGGTGCTGCAGGTGGTGGACGATGAGAGGAGGGCGAGAGGAGAGATCGAATGAAGAGGAGGAGCCAGAGCCTCAGCACTGGGAGGAGCTTCAGCCTCAAGACGGAGGGCAGGAGGCACTTCCTGTCCTCAGTGGACTTTAGTTTAGTGTCCAACACGAGCATCATGGACGTTCTCTGTTTTTTCAGGATTGGTGCTGCGTTTATGTTGTGTGTTGAAAATAATTTGGTTTGTTGTGGTTCAAAAAAATCTCTCTCTCTCTCTCTCTATACACACACACACAACTGGCTCTGCTATGATGACCTACCTACGCTCTACTATTACATCAACTGGCTTCTAAGATTGGGCCTGTGCCATCTCCAATCTCGCCGCTAGATGGCGCCAGATCCTTTCTTTTTAGAGACGTTGGAAGGAAGCTGGGAACAAACAAGTTGCCGGTAACTACAACATATCAGGTTCAAGGGAACCTCTTCATGAATAAAGTTATTTTCATGGATTTTAACACCTTTAAAACACCTGATAACATTCCGTTCGTCAATAAATAAAAATATGTATAATAGAATATAAGATTGGTTACTCAAAAGCCAGATAAACAATTAAAATTGTTTATATTATGCTAATAAAAGAAAATAAGAGCTGTACAAAATGTATTAGCAAGAGACATTTCCAACCAGGAAGAGGCAAAAAAAAAAATGCAGAACAAATATTTATCTAACGACTACAAAGACACACAAAATGAGAACAAAGAGATGCAAAAAGAGTATGTTAAAAGGCTGTGAATAGTTATCTCTCGAGTTTTCTTTTGAAACCCTTTAAATAATGGTTTCTGTTTGTTTTTTAAAAGTTTTTGGTCTGTATATTTTAGTGATGAGTTTTAAGAGGTAACAGAAAGAACATGTAGACCACACAGGAAAGACTTGAACTCTCAACCTTCAGACATCAGAGCAGATTCTAGAGAGAGAGTCGAAGAGGTTCAGTGACTTTCCCGAAGAAGAATTTGACTTTGTCAGCGTGAACGAGTTTCAGTGTGAACAGGTTTCAGTGTGAAGCGTTATGTATATATATATTTATTTTGTTATTTTTTATACAAACATGTGTTTGTATGTTTCAGTCTGAAGTGTTACGTATATATATATATATTTAGATATATATATATATATTCATATACATACACACACATATATATATTTATTTATTTATTTATATCTATATATATAAATACATAAATTAGATTTAGATTCAGTAAACTTTTATTTAACTCAATCTTTTATATGTAATTATATTCATGACTTAGATTTGAGATTTATTTTGTGATGAATCGTAAAATATATATGCATCTTATTTCTTTTTGTGATTTGGGTTTACAGTTGCACGTGCAATGAGGTGTGGGAGTTGCTCTCGCTGCATGTCACGTGACGCTGCCGGGTGTCACGTGACATTGTGATCGTTTGAGCCGCGGAGGGCTCTCTACCTCTCTCTCTTTCTCTTTTTCTCCCTCTTTCTCTCGTGTCACTAACGTTTTATAATGGCACGAAACCAGGAGAAGCAACAAGGGAAGCTGAACAGACTGTGGCTCCAGAAAGAGAGAGAAGGTGAGCTGAGCAGCCACAACAACTACTTTTTATTTTAAGAATATGCCGATAAAAGCCCCGTGTTGTGCTAACAGCTAGTTAGCTTAGAGCTAACTCACAGGCGTGAGGTTACCGGTGTTACGGTTTAAGAAGCGACCGTGCTAACTGGCGACTTTGAACCGAACGCGTCCGTTGGTGTCAGTTACAGGCAGCTGTTGGAACACGTAGCTTCCCTCGTGAATGCCGCATTGTTTAATTTGTACAGTATATATTATTATGTATATGAGAGGGTTGGAAACTGTAATACAAAATTAAACCAAGCAGGCATTCACGAGGACAGCTATACGTGTTATCTATCCTATTTTTCAAACGGCCGTCGTAACCACGACAACAACGGACGCGACGCCAGTTAACACGGTCGCCTGTGAAACCGTAACACCTGGTTTCAACGAAGAAGACAACTCTGGTTCTACTTTCAGGGGAATCTTACAACATTTTAGGTTTTGTTTGAGTATATTTAACATTTTTAATAAAAGCCCCACTAGTGAATAATTGTTTATTGACTCCAGAGTCAACAAAGGAATTCTCATTTTGTATTTAATAGTGAATAATAATAAATAAATCAGAATGAATACGCCTGAACTAATGTTTTCTTTTGATATATATAATTTACAGAGGGACGCCTCAAGGATGTGCATGAGCGGAGACCCAAGCTGGTAAAGATTATTATTATTATTATTATTATTACATTGTATTATATTGTTATATTATATTATAATTGTCATCCTTTTTTCTCCTTTTTGCAGTCAACTCTTAATTCCGCCGCCTCTCTGAAAAAGTGGATCCCCAGCATCAAGAATGAAATAGAGTATTATTTACAGGTGAGGTTGTCGCCGTTGGATTTCACAGAGATTGTTTCTGTCGAAAGTTATTATTCTAAAATGTCCGTTTTTGGTCTATTCCCTCTCCAGCAGTCGCAGCTGTCTCATTACCCGGAGAGGAAGATCGCCGAGTTCCAGCTGCACATGGAGGCGTTGGAAAGAGAGTACAAGAGGTTCATCGCCAAGCTGCGGGCCGTGGACCCCGGCTGCAAACACAAGCCCTGGACCCCGCGGGCGTACTGCAGGAGGCGAGCGGACACACGGGAGTCCCCGGCTAACGGTGAGTGTGTCTACGCTTTCTGACTCAATCTCTTATAACACATTGAATATGTTTTCTTCATTTGCTCTCATTAAAGAAGGACGTAGCTCACCTGTGTTCGCTCTCGTTCACAGCGGCGCCCCCGCGGCCCCCCGAGTCACGTGACGGCGACTCGGCCGGCGGCGGGACGGGATGTCACGACCCCTCGGTCCCCGAGAGCCAGCCGCCTCCCGGGGTTCAAACCCCCGCCCCCGCCGACCAAGACCGGCCCCTCTCCTTTGACCGCGCGAGGCTGGCGGTGGCCGCCGCCGCGTTCAGGGGGCCGCCGCCGCCGCCGCAGGGAGGCTCCTCCTCCTCTCAGACGCTCGCCCAGGTGCTGCACTCGGGTCTGCCGAACCTGAGTAACGCCTCGGCGAGGCGGGGGGGCGCCGCTGAGGACCGCGAGGACCACGAGTCCCACGCCGGGATGACGGGTCACGTCCTGGGGCTGGACTGCTACTCTTCCTCCGATGAGGAGCATTGATGCCGCGTTCGATGGCGTCCCGAGTGGCGTCGTATGGACCGCTCATCAGACGTGAGGACTGTGGATAATCTAGATTATGGATTAAAGAAAAGCGGATTATTAAAACCGCGCACACAACGCCTGCAGAAAAGGAAACGTGTGCATGAGTAATCTCATTACTTTCATCGGAATTTTTCAGTCGTGACTCCATTTGTGCGATCAGTCATCGGCCTCCGTTATGAGAGAGAGAGAGAGGAGAGAGAGAGGAGAGAGAGAGACTCCGTGGGAAACTTGCAGAGATGCTCGCTGAGTCAGCGATCTCATTCGCGTCTCCTCTTTCCTGACGACCCGGTTGAGCCCCACGGCGCCGCCCCCCCGCCCACCTAACCCACCCTGTGCCGCTTCTGGGAAACACGCTCGTCAGCTTGAACCCTGCTGTCGCGGTTTCCCTTCTTCGCTGCAGGCGGTGGGTTTCCTTCCGTCCGTGCCCTTGAGAGAGGAAATGAAACCGTGGCAACGGCGGACGGAGAGGAGGCCCGAGAGCTTCTTCAGCAGGCACCAAATCGTGTGTGCGTGTGCGTGTGCATGTGCGCTCGCTCTGCTTTCCTGGAAGCTCATCTGCGAGGTATCGGTTTGGGGTTAAATCGTCGTCGCTCGCTCCCGGCTCGTCAAACAGCCGGGCGGCGAGGCGAGCTCGTGGCGTCGGCGTCGTCCCTCCAAGGAAACGCCGAGTGCTGCTGAAACTGCGGTGTCGCTGTTTACTAACACGCTTAAACACTGATGGCATGAATAAAACATATTCGTGCTTCAGATGTGACAAACCTGAGAGGGAAATGCCCCCCCCCCCCCCCGCAGCGTTACGGATGATGTCACCTGGCCTACAAAGAAATACCTCGCTGCACAGAATATGTGTCGCAATCTTTCCTTTCTTGGAATTTGTAAATTTTTAATGATGACCTGGCCGTGGTTAGTGAGAGGGGGGGGGGGGTTCAGCTGAACCACTCCCCCTCCACACCGAGCTGCAGTCTGTCGGTGTTGAACCAGGAAGCAGCAGAAGACCCCGGCCTGTGATGAAGCTGCCCGTGGAGACGGATGAGTCGACGTGCTCTAGTGGGCGGGGCTTGTGGGCGGCGAAGGCCTCTCGAGGGCTGAAGTTTCTTTTTTTAAAGACGGAGGCGCTCAGTGCGCACCACCTCTCTCCGAGGCGACAGCATGAGCGGCGATCAGCAGAGCTACCCGCTCCCTCAGGTGTTCCTGGTGGACGCCGGCGGCCCGCAGCACCCGGACCAGCAGCCGAGCCTCGTGCCCTGCTGGTCCTTCCCGCCGGCCCGGGAGCCGGCGAGGGCCCGCGGGCGGAGCCGGGGCTGCATGGGCGTCGGCGCCGGCCCGGCCCTCGTCGCCCTGATGCTCTTCCTGCTGGTGTTCGCGTGCCTCGGGTTGGGAGCGTACCAGATCCACAACATGCAGGCCGAGCTGAGGGAGACGAGGGAGATGAGGAAGGTGAGGACGTGTGTGAGAGAGATGATGATTATAGATTAGAGTTGGAGAATTCGGTTTCTATTGATTTAATCTGCAACTTCTTTTGGGATCATGATTTGACTCCAGCTTCTTAAATGTGAAAATGTTTTTGTTTCTTTACTTTATTTGCGGCCCAAACGAGATTTTACTTCTTGATTTTAATTGAGAAAAGTAATCAAAAGTCCCAAAAAGTTGCTCTACTTTTTCAAAATAAATGTGCAATTGAGTCATTGTGATAAAATAATGTCAATATTAATAAAATTACTCTTACTGGTGCCGTTTTAATGGGGGGAAATGTATCTCACCGAAAACCTGCAAAAAAACCTGCAGAAGTTTGCGAAAGACTTTCTTCTCGCTCTGACATTTAAAATCGCGACCCGGCGGCTCCATCGCGCCGCCTGTGGTCCGGCGACACCGGATTTCCTCCCTCTGCTCTGAGAGGAGGAAGCGAGCGTCTCTGTGATGTGGTGACGAGACTCTTCTCTCGTTTCTCTGAAGGTCGTGTCGACCCCCGACGACGAGAGCCGCGCGCCGCAGAGGCAGATCGGTAAACACAGAAACACTCCAAATGTTCCCGAGGAGGAGGAGGAGGAGGAGGAGGAGGAGGAGGAGGAGGAGGAGGAGGAGGAGGAGGAGATGGAGATGTGACTCCCGTCTGGTCTGTTTCAGCTCACCAACTCGAGATGAACGAAGGAGACGAAGAGGAACGACCTGCAGCGCACGTCATCGGTGCGACGACCGATACAAATATACAAATAAATGCAACTTACTCTCTGGAACATCCCTCACACTCCTCTCTCCTCTTCTCTCTCTCCTCTTTCCTCTCTCCACTCTACTACCCTACCCTCTCCTCTCTCCTTCCTCTCTCCTCTCTCCTTCTCTCCTCTCATCTCTCTCCTTTCCTCTCTCTCCTCTCCCCTACTCTGTCATCCTCTCTTCTCCTCTCTCCTCTCTCCTCCCTCCTCTCCTTTCTCCTCCCTCCTCTCCTTTTCTCTCTCCTCTCCCCCCGTTCTCCTACCCTACCCTCTCTTCTCTCTCCTCTTCTCTCCTCTCCTACAACACCCTCTCCTCTCTCCTCCCTCCTTTCCTCTCTCCTCTCCTCTCTCCTCTCTCCTCATCGCCTCCCTCCTCTCCTCTCTCCTCTCTCCTCCCTTCTCTCCTCCCTCATCTCCTCTCTCTCAGGGCGCATCGAAACCGACAATGTCCCCCGGACGCTGCGCTGGGATCCGCGGTCGGGCCGGGCGTTCGAGTCGGGCGCCGTGTCGTACCGGGCGGAGGACGGCGGCCTGCAGCCGAACCGGAGCGGGCTCTACCACGTGTACTCGCGGGTGGAGCTGATCTTCAATGACTGCTCGCCGGCCTCCTCCTTCGTGCACTCGGTGTTCGTGAGGCGGGCGGCGGCGGGCGGGGGGCGCCCCCCCTCACCTCTGACCCTGATGGAGGCCCACAGGGCGGGGTTCTGCTCGGCGCAGCGCGGCCACGTCTGGACCGCCGACAGCTACCTGGCCGGCGCCGTGCGGCTGCAGAGGAACGACCGCGTGTTCGTGAACGTGTCGCAGCCCTCGTTCCTCAGCCACTCGCATTACGCCAACTTCTTCGGCCTCTACAAGATCTGAGAGCGTGTGTGTGTGATAATGATAGTGATACTATGAAAGTCAGAATGTCTCTGAATCTTACTCATCGCTTTGATGCCTTGTGTGATCGCTATAAACGTATATTAATAATGCCTGAACAGTTATTATATATATATATAAGTGTGTGTGTATATATATATTAGATCATCTGCAACATCAAAACCCTGTAGGGAAAAATAGTGTGTGTGTATATATATATATATACATACATATGTGTATATATATGTCTCATTAATTAAGTTCTAGACACGAGCCATAAACATAAAATATTGTGCCTTTAGTCAGTCAACACTAACGAGTTGATTGAGTTGGAGCGGTTTTTAAAAAAAAACTTTATTTCAGGGTGCATGTGTGTAAAAGGGGTGTGATGAAAATGAATAAAGATATAATATAAGTTGATTCTTTGAGTTGTGTTCATGACCACTGGGAAGAATGGAGACGAGTCAGAACAGGCAACACTTTACAACTCTCCAAAGAAGCAGACATTTTGGGGAGGGGGAGAATATGTTTCCTCTTCCTGGTTAATTAAATAAAAGTTTAGATTGAAGAACATGCTCACGCACCAGAGGACCAGCTGTGGCGGTGGGACGTCGGTTTCCTTCTGGTGTGAATCTCTCGAGGGTTTCGCTTTGAGTTTCTTTGAACTGGATCTCTTCTGAATTTCAGACCTGAATCTTTTTTTTTGAAGGTGAACAAATTAACGTTTTCTGTTATTTTCAAATGACTCAAATAATCTCAAAAGGTTTCTGAGCAACAGAATTATATATATATAATTCAATTACTAATATATATATATATGTCAGTGTATATATAGTAATTGAATTATATATATCTAATATAGTTCAACTACTATATAGTAATTGAAATATATATATAATTCAATTACTATATAGTAGTTGAACTTTCTCTCGGTGGAAACCCTCCGTGGACTTTAATAGGAGTTGTAAACATCCATCTTTCTTTACGGATTTACTACGGAAGCGCTAAGCGGCCATGTTTCAAACATGTCACCGTTATCTCGGGATCACGGGTTAATTATGTTAATATATTGATAAGAAACAAACTTGAATCGTGTCTGTTTCATGCCTCCATTGTTTATTAGTTTTTAATTTCACTTATGAAGGATTTTTCGTAGTTGAAATATTTCATAGAGCTTCTTTATTTAAGAGTTTTTGTACATTTAGGGCTTCCGTAGTTTAGGGCTTCCATAATATAGCGTTGGAAAACTAGAAAGGTGATATTGAAGCTCAAATACAAGGAGACAAGGAGGCAAGGAGGCAAGGAGACAGGGAGGCAAGGAGACAGGGGAAACCATGTTCACCTCGTCTCTTGCGCCATCTATCAACTATTTAACGAGTTGTATGGAATGTGACAAAACACACCATTCTATGGAATGCTCACACACACACCACTATGAAATGCTCTCACACACACAACTGAAATGCTCTCACACACACACACTAGTGAAATGCTCTCACACACACTACTGAAATGCTCTCACACACACTAGTGAAATGCTCTCACACACACCAGTGAAATGCTCTCACACACACCAGTGAAATGCTCTCACACACACACACAAGTGAAATGCTCTCACACACACTGTGAAATGCTCTCACACACACTAGTGAAATGCTCTCACACACACACACAAGTGAAATGCTCTCACACACACTAGTGAAATGCTCTCACACACACTAGTGAAATGCTCTCACACACACTAGTGAAATGCTCTCTCACACACACACTAGTGAAATGCTCTCACACACACTAGTGAAATGCTCTCACACACACTACTGAAATGCTCTCACACACACACTTGTGAAATGCTCTGACACACACTTCTGAAATGCTCTCACACACACACTGAAATGCTCTCACACACACAGTGAAATGCTCTCACACACACTGGTGAAATGCTCTCACACACACACCAGTGAAATGCTCTCACACACACTGTGAAATGCTCTCACACACACTGGTGAAATGCTCTCACACACACAGTGAAATGCTCTCACACACACTAGTGAAATGCTCTCACACACTCTGAAATGCTCTCACACACACTAGTGAAATGCTCTCACACACACACTTGTGAAATGCTCTCACACACACTACTGAAATGCTCTCACACACACTAGTGAAATGCTCTCACACACACTAGTGAAATGCTCTCACACACACTAGTGAAATGCTCTCACACACTACTGAAATGCTCTCACACACACTAGTGAAATGCTCTCATACACACTACTGAAATGCTCTCACGCACACAAGTGAAATGCTCTCACACACACTACTGAAAAACTATATGCTCACACACACAACTGAAAATCTCTCACACATACATGATATGAAAAGCTCTCATACACACATATAAAAATTTCACTTGAAACCGAAGGCATTTCACTTGCAACGGAAGGTGCAGTGTTGCCAGGTCATGGTTTTCCAGCATTGGGCAACTTTTGAAGTGTTGCATGGTTGAATTTTGTGTCCACTGGTTCAGGTAGACCTATTTTGCATGCAAATTACATGAATATCTTTCAATAAAATCCATATTTTAAATGAAATAATTTATTTATACCCAAATCCTACCATAAACTGCTTTTAATGCTGGCATACTAAACATTTGGTGTTACTTTGTAGATATTATAATACATTTGGCAATGATAGCAATGCTGTTGGACTTTAAAAGCAGTGTATATGGTTTGGCACGGGCATATTTTGAGTTCTGATATTGGGCTGGTTTTATTGGCCATTGGGCTGGTTTTGTCACACAGACCTGGCAACCCTGGGAAGGTGTTTCAGTTGAAACGGAAGGTGATCAAGGATGGCAGATCAACAATGTGCTCAACAGCCCTTAAGCAACGGCGTTACTAAACAACATATTGGCCTCAGCGGAGACAATCAGAACACTGTCTAATGCCTCAACTGTTCGGCAGCAGCCGGTGTTACACCCCTACTGGTTTTCAAACCTACTGGTTTCCCTGCGCGTGCGTTGTGTTCTCTTCACATCTGCAGCGGGGCTCTGTCTCGCTCACCAGATTCGTCACACATTCACAAACATATTGCTGGAGATCTTCAAGCCCCCGTTCATATCCATTTCGGCGATAAGTCACATTTCTTATGTTGCGAACAAGCATCGCTAAACATGTTTCAAAGTGTACATATCCGCTTAAGGTAACCAGTTGTTTCAGATCCCTTCGACTTAATGGATCAATATATAAATTACTTGAGCTGAAACTAATATCTAGTGGCGCCCCAGATAGCAGTCAGTTCTGGGCCGACTCTGGCTGTCTTCCGCCAGTGTCGGCTGACTCACGTACAGATTATCAGTGTATATGCCAGACTTGGTCCAGAAGTGGACGTAGCATTACAATATGTTGGTAGTAAAGCTATTACTGGGCCAAATGTTGTTACATAGGTCATGGCCCAATACTATGCCGTTAGTTGTTGGCCCACAACACCGACTGAATGCAACCGTCTGTGAAGTATACATGTCGTTGCTGGGCCAGAACCGATAACACTAACATCAACCAGCATTTATTTATGCCAGGTGCAACAGGGAAGGTTACATTGTTTTTAACTACAGCCTGTCCCGAACTGACGCACTCGTGTCTACATTTCACAAAATGCAATTGTCTTGTCCAACCAACTGCCAGTTAAATACACATTATAAAATAGCACATCTACCTAGTTTTTATTCCATTAGTTTTTATTTAGTCAATCACAGTCGTAAAAGAAAGTAAAGCTGATCGTGTGAAATCCCGGGGGAACACCAGCGGGAGACCCTGATGAATATACCAAGCGCTCCTCAAAACCTCGACGCGGTTGGGAAACAACGGTCTGCCTTCAAGTGCGCAGTGAATTTCATCGGCGTCAGTCCACTATCGGTAAGTACAAACATATTTGTTAAAAATATATATTTGAGTCCCCACAATCAAAAGGTTGTCTGTTAGTAGTGCGCGCTGTGTTTAACAGTTTCGATACCTATTCTTTCTCAGCTGAATTTCTATTAGCGGCAGCTATACTCTTGCTAGCTAACGTTAGTTCAGTCAGGTTTCCACTGAGTCAGAGTTTCAGTTTTTCTCATTGAATTATAAATATAAAGGGGGGCTGTACGTTTTTCATAGAGGAAAGCTCTCATTTTAAAAGCTGATATTCATATCTTTTTAACGTCAAACTCCCTCCCTCATTAAAACCTGCTGTGTCATGCCACAATGTGATCGTCTGCCAGGAACTGACTGTCGTTTGAGACACCGGTTAGCTCACGATTATTTAGTTTTCCATCGATAAAATTCAATACTTTTGAATCAGAAATGGAGGTTAAGGTGTAAGTAAGCGGAGGGCTACTTGGATTTGGCATGACTTATATTTTCAAATGCAAACTTTACATGACAATCGCTTTATTTTCTTTGTTGAGGACATTGACAAAATCTGGCGGGAAACGTGTGTAATCCTGCAGTAAGGGTGCGGCCCACATCGATATACCGACAACGGCCCAGTAGTAGGTAACGCGGTGTGGGCCGCCTGTTGAGGAAAGGTGTTCAGGTATTATTGTGATGATATAATTTTATAAAAAATGTAAACATCTGGTTTTACGCATCGACGCAGGCCCCGCCCCCAAAGGGTTAAGCGAGGCCTTTCACTAAGCAAAAATAAGTAAGAAAGGTAATAAGAATCCAAACTGTGGTTAAAATGTTTTGTATTCTGTCAGCAATGCATTTAACTCTAATTAACTCTTGTTTGTCTCTGTCCTCTTTACATAAGCTGTCCAGTTCCCTCAGAAACCAGGACATTCATTCAGCAGAAGGCCACAAGACAGTTCACCAAGTGGGAGCTGCAGCGGGACGCCTGCAGGAGTTGACTGTAAGAGACCTGGTTGCAAAGTGTTACACATTTTAAATTCAAGTTCTATTCAATTCAGTTGGAGTTACATTTTCTCTGTTTCAACGTGATTTTAATGGATTTTTTCTTCTATTGAAAACGTTTTGGTCATTAAGTGGTGATATTGAAGTAGAAGTGGTAAACATAAGTTAACTATCATTACTTTGATCTAAAAGTAAAAAGCCAAAATCTAATACTTATTTACTTTCTTGCTGAGAGTCAGATGTTTTGATCGGCTCCACTCATGTCTGCACTGTAAATATGGAGATGAGAGCCAGCCGATGCTCAAATTAGCTGAGCTCAATACATTCTTCATACACACAAACCGCCATGAAACCACAACTTTTTTTGGCCAAAAGGCAATTATGGGAATTTGCCAAAATCTCCTATATATTCCCACCAAAATATCTTTTGCAAACGCAACACAATCATTCATTAAACGATGGTGTCTAAATGTTTGAAGTATTTATGTTTGGCTTAAAGTTTTCTTCTTCTTTTTCTACCCAAATCTAAGATTCTGATCATCCAGGGCCTCAGCCAGTGCCTGTGCCATCCTGGAGTCCTCAGGCCCCATTTGAAACTACAACCTGTAAATGGTAGATCATTTATGTATTATTTTAGTGTTTCTCCTAAATGTATTTAGTATTGGTGGTACGTCGCTGTTTAAAAAACAACAACATTTGTTTGAGAGGAGAAAAGATGGCTCTGTCTCATCTTTGTGCAAAATAATATGTTAGTTTTTTTTAAAGGATGCTTCCTATTCAGGTCAATTCACACACATATACAAACATTGTCAAATATATATACTTTTGAATGGACATAAACAGATTAGGTGTGAATAGAACTTAAATCCCTAAAACCCAGGCTTCATCAAACGTTGCAATCACCTTCATATCAAAGGGCTTCATTGTTTTATTAATGGTAGCAAAATCCTGTAATTAAGCACCTAAAAACCCCAAAGTCATCACGTTGTATGTCATGTTTATGTCATATTTTACATATTTCTTTTTCAGCATTAATGCGGGAAATGCTTGACTAAACAGGAGATGATTCTCGAGCAACAAACACGCATCCTACAGATTCTACATGCAAGAAAACAAGATGCGTCTCAATTTGAAATAGATGAGGGTCTCCTGCCAGTAAGGGGCCAGCAAGGCCTCCAACGTCTTGAAAGCCAACTTCAGGAATCTGACTTTCGATCAAAACTGGTGAGTGAGTGAATGTGTATTCTTTATGACAAGAGGCACACGTATACATAATATTTTCATACTTTAGATAAACCATCTCAGCCTGATTGGCGGAAGTGATGTCAAGGATACGGTTTGGCGTCTCATGAAGACAACAATCTCAAACACCCTGGCAAAGGAAACCAATTGGAGAGGAGTAAATGGGACGGCTGAAGACGGCTGTAATCGGTAAATGCTCCTCATAGTTCAGATAGAACTTCAACTCATTTTGTTTCTGTACCAACAGAAACTTTAATGTCTTTGAAAACTTTTTCCCACATCAGCTGCCGTACGGAAGAACCCACTGACATCGAGGGCTTCTGAACGTGAGGTGGAGATGTTCATGAAGAGGTGGAGATGTTCATGAAGAGGTGGCTACAGCTGGCAGCGGACAGAGAAGGGGGCAGAAGAAGGCGAGCCCAAATACCTTCAGCTCCCTGAACTTGTTGATTATTGTTATATTGATACTTGTTATATTGATTGTTAAGCTCTTCAATACATTGTTTTAAAAATAAGTTTAGCTCCATGAACTTGTTGGTTATTGTTATATTGATACTTGTTATCTTGATTGTTGCTCTATTTCAATACATTGATTTACAAATACTGTACAATTTTAATTAAAGTTGAGTTAAACTTTTATATTTGTTTTTGACTTCTAACAGAAATACACATGAATGTATATCAACATATGTGTGCACCATCAGGGTAATTTGTGTTCCTCAATGTGTTTTTTCTTTTTCTTTGGTCTGTCTGTGAAAAGCTGAAATATGATAATGGGTATTTTAATATTTTCTTTATATTTTAAACACATGGCAACATTTTAGCATTTAAAAACTGCAGCTCTGTAAAATTATATTAATATTATTAATTTACAGGGGGGAAAAGTATCACTTTCAGCTTTTAAGAAGCATGATGAAAGAAATGCAAAAGTAATGTGTGGAACAGAGGTGGGGTGGGATTTTAGGTCTCCATGGCAACAAGACAACCCATCATGCAGCACATAGGCCAGGTCTGGGCCAGCAGCACAATCGTAATCTGATAGCAGTATTTGCGCCAGAGCTGGGCCAACGCTGGAGTTAATTATAAAAAGTTAGAATGTTGTAGTATGTGGGCCAGAACTGGGCCACAGCATTTTACAATATGTTGAAACGCATCGGTCCAGGTCCGGCCCACTTATGTTTCATCTGACAGTCATGCTGTATATTGGCCAGTTTCGGGCCGAGGACTCGGGCGTATACTGGGCCAGAAGAAACTCAATCATGTGGCCCAACAATGGGCCGGATGAATTTTGCTATCTGGGGCAGCGCATAGACTGCGTGTCTTTGAGTGCAGTCTCCTTTTGCGTGAAAGAGATCGAAACCAGGTCGGGCGATCTTTTCATTTTTATTTTTTCGAAAATGTATTTCTTCATCCGTGGCTGTGATGCACTGCTCACTTGTACAATCGTAATCGCCGAAATGGATATGAACGGTGGCTTGAAGATCTCCAGCAATATGTTTGTGAATGTGTGACGAATCTGGTGAGCGAGACAGAGCCCCGCTGCAGATGTGAAGAGAACACAACGCAGGCACGCGTAGGGAAACCTGTAGGTTTGAAAACCAGTAGGGGTGTAACACCGGCTGCTGCCGAACAGTTGAGGCATTAGACAGTGTTCTGATTGTCTCCGCTGAGGCCAATATGTTGTTTAGTAACGCCGTTGCTTAAGGGCTGTTGAGCATTGTTGATCTGCCATCCTTGATCACCTTCCGTTTCAACTGAAACACCTTCCCAGGGTTGCCAGGTCTGTGTGACAAAACCAGCCCAATGGCCAATAAAACCAGCCCAATATCAGAACTCAAAATATGCCCGTGCCAAACCATATACACTGCTTTTAAAGTCCAACAGCATTGCTATCATTGCCAAATGTATTATAATATCTACAAAGTAACACCAAATGTTTAGTATGCCAGCATTAAAAGCAGTTTATGGTAGGATTTGGGTATAAATAAATTATTTCATTTAAAATATGGATTTTTATTGAAAGATATTCATGTAATTTGCATGCAAAATAGGTCTACCTGAACCAGCGGACACAAAATTCAACCCGCGGCAACACTTCAAAAGTTGCCCAATGCCGCGGGAAAACCGCGGACCTGGCAACACTGCACCTTCCGTTTCAAGTGAAATTTTTATATGTGTGTATGAGAGCTTTTCATATCATGTATGTGTGTGAGAGCTTTTCACTAGTATGTGTGAGAGATTTTCAGTTGTGTGTGTGAGCATATAGTTTTTCAGTAGTGTGTGTGAGAGCATTTCAGTAGTGTGTATGAGAGCATTTCACTAGTGTGTGTGAGAGCATTTCACTAGTGTGTGTGTGTGAGAGCATTTCAGTTGTGTGTGTGTGAGAGGGTATTCTGAATAATGTCCCTCACGGCCCCTCATACCATTCTGCTGCTACTTTACAATAACAAGAAGAGCATTGCATTTCATTTATTTCTGATGCTTTCTGTTTATCGTGTCATTTTCATTTTGTAAATTCTGGATCGTTTTCCATATTTACTTTTCATCGATTCAAACTTTTCCCATGCAGTTTATGTTTCCTTCCACCAGAGGGCGCTAGAGTACCAGGTATACAAACCACCCGGCTCACTCGCGTGTCACCTTTTCCTCCCCACTTGGGTTATAAGTGCCCATCTTTGGAGGTTGTTAGGCTCACGCTGAACTCAGGTCACATTCAGGGGTATTATTAAGATATGGAGCCTCAAATATTAAAATATGTTTTATTGGCCTGCATGTTGTTTACTATCCTGTGTTTCCTCGCTACCTACAGCAGCTACTTATGTCCGAAAATGATAAACATGATGAAAGACTCATCAATGTGTTTAAAATATGAGCAGCAGCCACATACGTTCAGTTTATAGTTTTATTTTTAATTAAACTGTTTGGTCGCCTATACGTCACCTGACTTCAGCAGCTCTGGATATTATAATATTATTATTTGTGTAATATATATATGCTGGTATAATATTGGACAAACTCAGTAACAGGTATACACATATGTTTGAGGAAGTTTACATTTAATTTCATCCAAATAAATCTATTTATTCAAAATGGAAATATATATTTATGTTACCATTACTTCACATGATTTTAATTTTTTTATTTGGGTGAATCCTGCAGATAATGGGAGACTTAGAAACCACTTTGAGATGTTGCATTGATTGCAACATCCCCCCCCCCCCCTCCCTCTCTGGTGCATTTTCACAATGACTCACCTGACCAGCAAACTTTTGGGACCACATGTGTAAGGGTTACAGGTACTGGAACCCAAAAGCACGACAAACACAGGAATGCAGGAGGAGGCAGTTTACTGTATGTTTCAGGCAGGGTCAAAACCAGGTAGTCAGTCCAACAGGACAACAAATCCAAAAAAGGGGCAGGCAAAATCTTGAGTCGGGTTAACAGGCAAACAGGGTCGTAATAGGCAGGTCAGAAATAAACTCTAATAACGCTGGAAGGTTTGGCGGTGACACACAAGACAATCTGGCAGAGGACAAGTGGAAGTGAGGGAGCTAGATAGTGAGGGACTAATGAGGGGATGGGCTGCAGGTGAGAAGGTCGTGAGGACCAGGTGAAGGGAATGAGGGACTAACGAGGTGATCAGAGGCAGGTGAGAAGGGCGTGAGGACCAGGTGAAGGGAATGAGGGACAATCAGGTGAGGATGACAGGATCTGGAATGACAGGAGAGTTAATTAAACATGTAAGCAGGATGAATTTAACTAGGAAGGTGGGGAATTCGTGACAACATGTTAATCTAAATGTGTGGGTGTGTTGTCCAAGAAATGTGCCCAAAGGATGCGTTTACCAGAAATGTAGCTGCAGGTCGGTCGGTTAGATAAACCACAGTTTTGACCTTTTGGTCCATGAAGCCCGAGTCCTACACTGTGATGGGGAAACATCATGCAAGTCATCTATAGGAGAAATAACAATGTATTCTCTCAAAATAATGAGTTTGCATCTTAAAATAGAATCCCCACAATGTGAGTGTGTAAACAAACACATGTCCCCACAGGTCATGAAAATAAGCTCGCTCACACACACACACCAAGGGTTAACGACTATTTACTTGATTTTACAAATCGTAACGTCTTCCTTGTCTTTATGATCTCATTATAACTTGAGGCTTTGGCTATCCTGCACCTTGATAGCCCAATAAATTACATTTAATTGAACTGAGGCTTTGACTTTTGTTTGCAACCAGATGTGACATAAGTGGGAGGAGCTAAGTACAAATGTAGGCTTCCAAAATGTTACAATTAACTTTCAAAGAAATAAAAACAAAGTTGTAGGACAAAAAACCCGGACCACCTCTCAGACGCCGTGGTCGCAACCTGTCAATCACAAGGTAGCTCCGCCTTAAAGCATGTTGGGCCTCACGGTATATTTACCTCTAAATGAGACCATTCGTTTACTAAATGAGCATCACGCTGAATTGAAGAAGACTTGAGACTAATTAGAGAGAGTTAGACATGTTAAAAACATACAATTGCTGAAAACGTGTAACACAAACATAATTATTACTTCTTACTTATTGCAAGTATTCGTGATATTGATCTGCTGTTTGATCTACTTCCTCATTCCATTGGATTATATTCCGGGCTGCTAGTTTCTGCTGCTGGGTTTCTTGTGCATCACCTGTTCTGGTTACCTGCCACCCTGCTTACCTGTCACTCATTAACATCGTTAGCCTCTATCGTGACTCTCAATCCTCTTGAAGGACGACCACCGAGCCTCAGTCACCCCTCGAGTAAACGAGATATCTCAAAGTTAAATAAAGGCGTATGGGACGAGTAAGACAACCTGTATTTCTGCTCTGAGCCTGAACAGTATCATCTCCTCAGGTATGTAAACAGCCAGAACGTGTGTGTGTGTGTGTGTGTCTGTGTGTGTGTGTGTGTGTGTGTGTGTGTGTGTGTGTGTGTGTGTGTGTGTGTGTGTGTGTGTGTGTGTGTGTGTGTGTGGACGTTCCCCACGGAAGAGAGACATCTTTAACTTGTATTTGTGTGTCATTGTTTCTGTGAAAATCATCTTTCTTCTTAATTTTTTGGGGGGTTGGATTCTTGGAGTTTACTTGAAAAACTCATGCAGGAAATATAAAGTACATTATGATTACATTTTGTCTTTTATTTCGGGACTGATTTTGAAAATCTGGAGTAAATTAAAGAAAAAGAAAGGAGAGACAAATGTAATTTTTAGAGATCCTTCATAAACAAATGTTTTTAGGGTCAGCAATACTAATTGCAGTTCTTTGATGATCCACAGGGCCTTCGGAAAGTATTCAGACCCCTTTAAATTATTCACTCTAAAATCAATAAATGTCATTTTATTTCTCATAAATCTTCACTCAGCACCCCATCTGGACAGAAAAAAACAGAAATTCAGAAATATTAGCAAATTTCTTAAAAAAGAAAAACTGAACTATCACATGGTCATCAGCAGGCACGTGCACAGACATTTTGGGGGGCAGGTGCTCAAACCACAAAAAAGGGCACCCATCGGCAAAATTATTTTTATATTGATCGCTGGAACTTGAAGTTAGCAAGTAATTGAAACACATTGTGTCGTGAGAGGACATGAGAGCTAAACAAAATGAAATTCTTTTCTTTTAACAATTAGTTTTTATTTACAAAATAATAGGAGCCAAAAATGCCATATAATAAACAACTTACTAACCTCGACCGCTCGGTCATGCCGGAAATATCAACCTCTGTAAAAAGTTATAAAGCCTCAGTCTGATATTTCGGCATGACCTCACTGGTTAGTAAGTTAGTAAGTGTTATTTTTCTTGCGTTTACTCTTTTCACCCTCTGCAATGCTCATACAAGATTGATCTTTGTAAAACTGGAACAGACAAAACAAAGAGAAACCTACCACATAAAACAATTTGGTACAAGAATAGCATTCATAGTTTAGCTGCAATTTTATAGCTGTGAATTCTTGTGACATTTATCATAAAATTAATTAATAATTTCAACATACTTTCGAAATTGTCTCAATAGCATTTATACAACACAAGGAAGATGCCTGCCTGTATATCTCTCCCTCTATCTGTTCATTAAACATGACGTCAGTAAACAGCTGGACAAGTCTGTGAAACCACGGATTTCGTGAGTTTGATGTGTATTGTCTTAGGAAACGTCGGACCAGTTGTGACGTCATGTTTTCAGCAGCGCTAATGTTGGCGTGGTTAATTTATCACCAAACAACGTCAGGGGACAAACAGTCATGACCTGTGTGTCTGATGCTGCTGGTCAGAGGAGAAGGAGGTGCAGCCGTTTGGTGTGGCGCGAGGAACACTGCGCGAGCAGAGCACCAAGTGGAGGGGGGGGGGGGGGGGGGGGGGCTCGTGAGTGGCACGGAGCATGTTTGGGTGAAATTCTCACAAGAACTCAAATAAATGCCCCGTCGGATATCAAAACACATTTGGTGGGACTTGACAGAAAGAGTAACTTTTATTCTTAAATTCGGATGAATAAAAAACAAGTGGCTCCAGCAAAAAGGGCACTTTACTCATCCAGGGCAAAGGGGCTGGTGCTTGAGCACCACTAGGGCTCTATCTGTGCACGTGCCTGGTCATCCGTGATTAAATGCGCTAAAGGGTGCAAACATGTGAAGTAAATCTTTTAAGCCAAATCATTTCTTGTTTTAAATATTGTTTTAAAAAATCTTTCTTATACTTGCCAGTTTTACTAAATGTCTTATTTTCACGACCTCATATCATGTGTGTGAAGTCTTGACGGAGGAGGAGCTTAAGTTGTGATGTGTGTGTGTTGTCGGATACAGAAAGCTGCTCCTCCGCGTTCGGGTGGATGCTCTGGGCGGGAGGAGGCGTTACTCTAAATATTGCATCACGGTGATGACCTTGACTTCCTCTCTGAGACGAGAGGGATTAACGGCGTGTGGGAGTTTCACGAGGTGTCAAACTGAAACAGGTACGTGATGGAAATCTGAGAACGGGTTCCCTCAGGTGATGCAGTTCAAGCTTTAAGGCTGTCGGGCATCTTTAGAGACAATAAAACATCATAACATACACAACCAAAGATCATATGATAAGATGACTTTTCTTTTATGGCATACTATACAATAAGCTTTTTATGACTTTCATATAACATACAGGTTTTTGTGTTTTTTAAACTGTATTATAACACATAACATACAATCCTATGACTTTTAACGAACAAATTATACTTTTACTTCATTTCATTTTTGGTCTTTTCTAATGACGATGTTTTATATCATAATCTAGTATTACATTTTTAGATTTAAAAAATACATAATTTGGTTATGTTTTTTCTAACAAACTGACTTTTCAGTGATATTTTTTGAGCTACTACTCTATAGGATGACTGTTAAGGACATTTCCCATTATATACTATGCTGTGATTTATTTATTTAAAATCATTTTTTATTCTATGATTTATTTAACAACTTTTTTTATACTTTGATGGACTAATTTCAAACAATACTTACTTAATTTATTGTCTATATCTATGTTTTTGTAATGCCGGTTCGGTCTGTATTTGTTTTTATAATTTTATATTCATCTCTATCAGAAATAAATTGAAACTACGTGAACCTACCCTTTAAACTTCCAATAAAAACATTACATAATTTAAAAGAAATCAAAGCACCGCATCACAAAGTTAGTCAACTTTATTAAACAACACGGCAAAAAAAATCATATTGGAATCTGTTGATTGTTGAAGTGGACGATTATTTATACCAATAAGACTCACGACATGTGCAAAAATATATTTAAAAAGATTTAAGCTGCACTAAATCATCCCAATAATTCACAGAAACAAAAAGTGATGCCTTCAGGCTCCGTCTTCAGATCTCTAGGGAGAAGAAAAAATCGAACAAGAAACCTTTGTGTCAAAAAAGTGAAGCACATTAAAAGTTATCAATAAAGACAACCAACTAGACTGGCCAAATATATATATTTAAATTTAAACTAACAGCCCCAACTTTTAAGGATTTCTAAGGGCGGAGTGGCCCCATGACCTTCCGGGTCAGAGTTTGAAGACGAGGAAGCGGCAGCTGGTCGGGGTTCCGGACGTGAAGAGGACGCTTATCCTGGTGCCGCTGATCATGTTGACCGTCTCCAGGAAGACGAACTCTCCCTCGCCGTCCTCGCCGCCGCGGATGGTTTTGATCGGCCTGTCCTCGTTCCCCCGCGTTTGGACGAGGGAAACTTGTCGGCTGGCGGGGCTCCTCGCCTCGCCGTAGATCACGTAGTTTGCGCTTTTGTTCACGGTGCAGATGTCGTAACGTCCCGGTTCGTCGCCCCCTGCTGGCGAGAACGGGAACATCGGCCCGTCAGCGCGTGAGAACATCGAGAGGGAAAGCGGCGGAAATACAAGCGATGCTTACTTTGTTTTCTGCAGGTCACGTTGAATTCAGCCTGAGCATCCGATGGCCCCGAATCCTGGAGACAAGACAGATGATAGAGACACACACACACACACACACACACATACACACACAGACACTATTATGAGGTGTTTCTCACCGGGTTGCACGATGCCGCGGTGAACGTGACCAGATGCAGGATGAAGGCCGCCGCCAGGGCCGAGGTGACCACTCCCATCAGCGCCGCCAAGGTGACCGCACAGTTCAGGTAGCCGCGGCGGTCTGCAGGTGAGCCCACCTCCACCCTGACCCCCACCGGTGAGCCCTTCTCCACCCTGACCTCCACCGGTGAGCCCTTCTCCACCCTGACCCCCACCGGTGAGCCCACCTCCACCCTGACCTCCACCGGTGAGCCCTTCTCCACCCTGACCCCCACCGGTGAGCCCTTCTCCACCCTGACCCCCACCGGTGAGCCCTTCTCCACCCTGACCTCCACCAGTGCGTCCTCCTCTCCTGCTTGACGTCTCTCCATGATGCAGAGTGTGGTTCTCGTTGTGCAGATTGTGTCCTTTAAATAGAGTCCATCTTCCCACACACTAAGAGAGAAAGTGGGAATCCCAACTTAAGTCCCGCCCCCTTCCCTGAGCGATAAAAAGCAAACAGAAAGAGCAGAGGGAATCCCTCTGCACACAAACACACGGCATCAATACTGGTTTAATAATGACATTGTTTTCCTCCTTTTGATCGCAGCTTTATTTGAATCTGTGACTTAACCACGATATGCAAAAAAAACCTGATTTATGTTTTAATGTATGAATTTAAAGTGTCATTCAATCAGTGTCCTGGCATGGGAAGAGGATCATGGATTATGGATCATAGGGGCCGGATTCAAGAATACTCAATCAATGCATCCCCTCCTGACTGCAGTGCATGCAGACAGTGGAGATCTCTGGGTGTTCCATCCACTCATCGAGCACCGGTGACCACCGGCAGCAGCTGCCTCGTCATCCCGGGCCGTGCGGCTGCTTTCAGAGGAGCACCGGGCGGCAGGCAGCCAGACTCGGCTGGTGGTTTCCCCGCTCCAACTGTATCTGTTCGTGCAACCTGTTTGGCGGCACAGAACACGAAAGCTCGACTGAAACGCAAAAGTGAAAGGAAACATAAAAACAACATCTCTCTCTCTCTCTCTCTCTCTTCTGTGGCCTATTAAGCAGGGACTTTCTCCACGAGAGAAACTGCTCGCTTGTTGCATCACCATCGTGCTCCTGCATCATCGTTGCTGTTCTAAATCCGTCTTGGCTTCTGTCCTATCTGCCGGCAGACGTGTCCACACACACACACACACACACACACACACACACACACACACACACACACACACACACACACACATACACACACACACTGCTTATCTGTCTCTCTTTGCACAGTTTAGTCTTGTGTGTTTCTTATCTCTTTATACGTGTCATAGTCGCAGACCATCGGCCCCACCGAGGAAGCTTGTTGTGAAAGTTAAAATAACTCGTACTACAGGTTCCAATCATTTAAATACATTCCTTCAGAAAGTCCCTCTTCAATTGTTGTTTTATAAATGCAGCTTAGCCATGAAAACAATGTGGTTGGAACAACAAATACAACAACAGCGTTTCAGGAAATTCAGAGTAACAAACTGCTCTAGGCCTACTAACCAGCTAGCTAACTAAATAACTAGCTAACGACCTAGCTAAATAACTAACTATATAGTTATCTATCTAATTAACTAATTATCTATATCTATATATATATATCAATATATATATATAAATCTAACGATCTATATATATAACTAACTAATTATCTATATCTATATATATATAAATCAATATATATAAATCTAACTATCTATATATATATATCTAACTCACTAACTAACTATCTATATACACTACCGTTCAAAAGTTTGGGATCACTTAGAAATGACTTTATTTCTCAAAGAAAAGCACTGTTTTTTCAATAAAGATAACATTAAATCAATCAGAAATACCCTCTCTACATTGTTAATGTGGTAAATGACTATTCTAGGTGGAAACGTCTGGTTTCTAATGAAATATCTCCAGAGGTGTATAGAGGCCCATTTCCATCAACTATCACTCCAGTGTTCTAATGGTACATTGTGTTTGATCATCGCCTTATAAGACTAATGTCTGATTAGAAAACCCTTGTGCAATTATGTTAGCACAGCTGAAAACAGTTATGCTGGTGATATAAGAGATACAACTGGCCTTCCTTTGAGCTTGAAGTTTGTAGAACAAAATTAATATTTCAAATATTAATCATTATTTCTAACCTTGTCAATGTCTTGACTATATTTTATATTCATTTGATAAATAAAAGTGTGATTTTTCATGGAAGACACAAAATTGTCTGGGTGATCCCAAACTTTTGAACGGTAGTGTATGTATATCTAGCTAACTAACTAACTATCTACATATATATATCTAACTAACTATCTATATATATATATCTAACTAACTATCTATATATATCTAACTAACTAACTAACTATATATATCTATCCAACTAGCTAACTAAATAAATACATAACTAGCTAACTTACAAGTTGGCTAGCTAACTATCTAGCTAGCTAGCTCACTAGCTCGCTAGCTCACTAACTAGCTAGCTAACTGCAGAGAGAGAAACAGGGCCGACAGTTACAGACGCATTCCTCTTAGATTACAGGTGTGGCACGATGCAGAATGTCTTTGTTTCATTTGGCTCTGAATGTAAATGTATATAAACTATATGTTGAGAGCTGCAGTGAAACAGAAGCACACGTGTGCTGTCCTCTAACCCACAGCTTCCCTGCAGCCCGGAGCTAATATGTGCAAAAAGGAAATCTTGTGTTGCAGCTTCTTCAATATTTCGGCGTGACTGTCTGGAGACGGTTTCCCTCTTTCAACCGAAAGGCCGGCGAGGCCGACTGGATCACCAGAACGCCTCCACAGCGCAGACGGCATCAGAACAGAGATCCTCACTTCTTTCCCACGGAATCAAATCATCTTTTTATATTTCCACCTGTAGGAAAAACCTGTTGCAGTCGAAACTGCTGCTAACCTGAAACTCCAGTGGAGTTATTATTCAAACAGGAATTCATCCCACTCCCGACAGGATTGGCAAAGGGTTGCGTGTTCGATTCTGGACTTAATCGACTCCCCCAAAACCTTCAGTGAGGTGAGAGACGACGCCCGGAGGAAACTAGAGGACCACCGATGGTAAAGGATTCATCCTCTGGGGACCGTGAACGTCTAGATCTCTACATCTGAGCTCCCTTTTCTTGAGACATGTCAGTTATTTGGTACAACCAAGAGACAGAGTCCCTGAAAGCACCAGATACAGAACTGTAGCCTCTTCCTCCTCCTCCTCTTCCTCCTGCCTGTTCACATGAACCGATAAAAGATGGACGTAGAATCAACTCAAAAAACCTGTTCTCCAACTTACTCCAGTCAGAAATAACACATTCTTGTTTCTTTGATTCTTCTTGGCCAGCCTCGCGCTGCTTCGCTCCGTTTCACAGTTTCTTTTCCTGAGCATGTTCCACCTGACTACAATGAACAGATATCAAGTTAGTGAGGGATGCTTTTTTTCTTTTCTACAGACGGTTCCTGTGATTATGAGCTCAGACAAAACCAAAAACAACTTCTCGGGTATCTGATGTCCGACGCGTGGCCCTGCGAGGTGACAGGAGCAGCGGTTTCACCGGAGAGTTCAGAGTCCGTAAAGCAGGTCCATAAAAGAGTTGCGGTGTCGCATGTCCCAATGAGCACGCTGCGGCGTTGCAGCCGCAACCTGGAAGCCCTCAGCCTCCAGCTGCCAGCTCAGCGTGATGCAAGAGGCCTCAGTTCACTTTCACTCTGTTTTTATTATGATGAAACTGCTGACAGAGAGAGAGCAGACAGGAGGGTGAGAACAAAGAGAAGCTCATTGCCAAATGGAAACTCCGTTTATTGTATAAGTTTCATTCCAACAGGTGTTCGGAGCGACGTGTTCGTTTATGATTTACAGTCGAGATGAAAACAACCAATTGAAACGACACCGATATGAAACATGACATAAATTAAAACTGAGCCAATATTCATTTATATATATATATACATATATATATATATAAATATATATACATTTCGAAATATATATTTATAAATATATATATGTATGTATTTATATATATATATATATATAAATGTATTTATATATAAATATACATTTATAAATATATATTTGTAAATGTATATTTATATACAGGACTGTCTCAGAAAATTAGAATATTGTGATAAAGTTCTTTATTTTCTGTAATGCAATTAAAAAAACAAAAATGTCATGCATTCTGGATTCATTACAAATCAACTGAAATATTGCAAGCCTTTTATTCTTTTAATATTGCTGATTATGGCTTATAGCTTAAGAAAACTCTAAAATCCTATCTCATAACATTTTAATATTTCCTCAGACCAAGTAAAAAAAAAGATTTATAACAGCTGAGTGTTAGTCAAGGCTCAGGAAACCCTTGCAGGTGTTTCGAGTTAATTAGACAATTCAAGTGATTTGTTTAATACCCTACTAGTATACTTTTTCATGATATTCTAATATTTAGAGATAGGATATTTGAGTTTTCTTAAGCTGTAAGCCATAATCAGCAATATTAAAAGAATAAAAGGCTTGCAATATTTCAGTTGATTTGTAATGAATCCAGAATGCATGACATTTTTGTTTTTTAATTGCATTACAGAAAATAAAGAACTTCATCACAATATTCTAATTTTCTGAGACAGTCCTGTATATACATATATTCATAAATTACATCAGTGTGTTGTTTATGTTTCAGCGGTGTGTTGTTTGTGTGATCTAGAGGGACATCTAGTGTTTGTTGTACGTAGTAATTAGTTTAAAGTACTTTTATCCCCAGGGGCTCAGAAATTGATGAAACATAAGAAGCGGGGACCTGCGACCGCGGCGTCAAGTTTCCCTTCACTAGAATCAGAGATCAGGATTATAAACTGTGTGAAACCACCATCGCCGTGGCGACCAAAGCGAAGATGAGGCAAATGTCAGGTGACGAGGCTCCACTGCCGTGGCGAGGCGATCCGAACCGGAGCGCCGCTGAAACACAGCTTCAAGGATTTTAATTTCAACTATAAAAACTTTGTATTTTTAAGCTTTAAATGAGAAAATATCATGAATTTACTTTTTATTGTCGTGCGACATTTCTCACTCCCTCTCTCGTGAGTGCGTTTTATTAAAAGAGAAAAATTAACTGATAATTATGCCGGATTTATGTAAAAATGAAAATAAATAACACCCAGCTGTAAAAAAAATAAAGTTTAAAAAAAAGTTACCGACGCCTTAAATTTGAACTAAATGAAGTCCCCGAGAAGCGAAAGAATCAAAACTAAAAGTTCCATAAACTCGATATTCTAAATAGAACTGTCAAATAGAACCAGTGTGTTCATGACGAGTCTCACAGCCAAGAGGACTAAATTAAAAATATATTTTTTAAAGAAGCATCATCACTTCATCACAGACGGTGAGCACACGAACAAAAGAGAAGAGCGAGGGGAGAACCACAATTAAATAATCATAGTTTAATGCTGAAGATGAACCCACACACCCTCAAGCCCGTCACCTCAGTAGCTTCTTATTCACGGCACAATATGTCACACACACACACACACACACACACACACACACACACACACACACACACACACACACACACACACACACACACACACACACACACACACACACACACACACACACACACACACACACACACACACACACACACACACACACACTTTCTTAATATCATAATCCACAAATGTATATTCTTTTGTCTCATAATTCTAGGTCACTACTCAGTTAAGTCTGTACACACATGATGGAGGAGTCAGAATCCCTTGTTTACGGACAAAGTTCCATCTCCAGTCGAGGAGCGGGAACCGGTCGTGGTCCTCAGAGTCCGGACCGTCCTTCAGTGTCTTGGTCTCTGGGCTCCAAACAGCGGCGGCCATCTTTCACCGAGACGCTGGAGGCTCATTTTCTCCTCTTCCTCCTCCTCTTCCTCCTCCTCCTCCCCTCTGAGTCCCGAGCAGGAGGAAGCGAGGAGATCCCGTCTTATGGCGAACAACAGTCCTGAGAATAAGTTGACGTAGCGGACCCGTCGGGTCGGGTCGGTCGCTCTGCGTCTCTTCACCTCCGCCCGGAGGAGAGAGACGAGGGTCCCGGCGGCTCCCGTCGCTCCTCGCGTCTCTACGGGTGCGGGACGTTCATCCGGTCCTCGATGAGCGTGCCGTCGGGGCTCTGCGCCTCCATGCACTGCTTCACGGTCGCCATGACGCCCGACAGACGGCGGTCCAGGGCGGCGAGGTGCGGCTCGGCCAGGACCGGCCGGATGGGGTCGAAGGTCAGCGCCTGGCGCAGCGCCGAGCTCAGGGCGCCGGCCTTCAGCAGGTTCAGCCGGTTCCACGTGGACACGCGGACCCTGAAGGCGACACGGTGAGGAGACGCCGACGGGCTTCTGATAAATACAAACGAGAGTCACTCACATGCAGCACTGGTAGAGCGGGGCGAGGATGCTGCGCTCGTCCAGAGCGGCGTTCCCAAAGCTGCAGCCGAGAAACCACACGGAACTCAATTACACAAAAATACACAACAAGAGGACAGAATAATTGCTCTGTGGTTGTGTTCCTCCTCCTCCTCCTCCTCCTCCTCGCCTCTTGGCGTTGTCCAGCAGGATGAGCATGCTGGCGCCGCCGTCGTCCTGGAAGCTCTCGTAGTGATGCCGGTCGGCGTTCCCGATGAGGTAATCAAAGATGGCCGTGTCGATGACGTCCAGCAGCCTCGGCCCGGCGTCGTACGGAGGCATCTTCTTCACCGCCTCGCAGTAACTCTCATCGTACTCCCACCTGCACGCACACACACACACACACACACACACACACACACACACACACACACACACACACACACACACACACACACACACACACACACACACACACACACACACACACACACACACACACACACACACACACACACACACACACACACGGCGAAGGCGGTTGACGCTCATCATTGGCACGACGGTTCCATGTCCAACAACAACAACAGGGTAAAGTACCAGGATGTTCCCACCTGGCCAGCTTCCCCTCCCGGTACGTGCGGCCCCAGGGGTGCCGGTGCTTCTGCAGCGGCCAGACATCCGGCAGCCAGAGGGTCAGCGACCCCTCCATGACGTCGCCCTCCGCACACGCCGGCTCGCTCTCCCGGCAGTAGTAACACTTCCCATAGAAACACGTGTTGTTACCTGCAGGAGGGGGAAGGGAACGAATAGGAATCCAGAGATGCAGAAACAAACACATGAAGAAGAAGAAGACGAAGAAGAAGTCTATGTGAGAATGCCAGAAGTCCTTCTCTGCAGGGTCCCTCCTCGTGACGCCACCTGTTGGTGCGTTATGTTTACCTGTATTGGCGTTATGGATGGCTGCTTTGCTTCTCTTTGTAAACTCTGTTTTTTAAATCTATATAAAGTTATTATTATCACAACTTTCATCTGTGTCTGTCTAAAAATGAAAACACAAAAAAACTTAAAACTACACTTAACGTCAGTTTATATGCAGTTCATGTCCCGCACAATGAAGTGAGGAATTGGTTTTAGATTAATATTATTAAATATCAATAATAACTGACACATTAAAGGTAAATCACCACAATGATGCAGCAATCCTAAAATAATAATAATAGTTATAAATAATACATTTGACACTGTAATCTGCATTTTCATCCACGCGTCTGCCTCAAGACACAAAGATAAACCTAATTAAAAACCTCTTTGAATATTTACACTTGTAAATAAATCATCTGGTGGTTTTTTTGCACTTTCTAGCACAAGTTTTTCAATTTTTTTTGTGTGTGACATTTTATTAGACCAACGGTCACGCCATCAGCAAACAGGATAAGTCGAGTCATATCCTGGTCTCGTGCCGACTGAAGACGAAGAGCCTCACCCTGCATGAGGAAGGTGCCCAGCAGCTGGTCCGTGGCCACCGGTTTGATCTCCGTGCGCACGTTGACGTTCCTCCCGACCACTAGGGGCGCTCTCCTGAAGCCCAGGATCCTGACGGGACACCAGAACCTCGTCACGCCGCAGTTCGTGGTCACGATTACAGAAACAGTCCTCTCTTTATCAATCACTTGCTTTTAAGTGAAGTCATAAAAAAAACAACGCTTTATTGCTTTTATTCTCTTTAATCGTATAAATTGATTATTGCTTCTTGTCTGCGTTTGTTTTTTCCTGTGAAAGCCTTGAGTAAACTCTATATTTAAATGAAGCTCTGTCTTATCTGGAGGCCTGACTGTCGTGCCGCTGACCCACCTGTCCAGGTGGAACGCAGCCACCTCCGCGTTGTGCCGGTCGTAGCCGGCGTACGGCTCTCCCTCCACCACGTGGTCTCGGCTGTATCTGCGTCGGCATGGAAACGGAACACAAATAAAGGCATCGGGAATCACGCGGAGCCGGGAAAATAGAAAAAAAGTCAGAGCGTGCGATCCGGTTACCTCTTGGGCTTGAAGACCACCTTCTGGCCCCCGTCCAGCACCAGCAGGGACTTGAGCTGCGTGCCCTTGTAGCCCACGTCCGCCCGCTCGATGCGGGCGCTGCCGAGGGAGGCGAGCACGGCCGCCAGCTCGGGGGTGTCCTCCGGGTACACCTCCCTCGGGCCCACCCACTGGCTCGCTATCTCCCACGGCGACTGGAGGGTGTGCGTGAGGCGGGCGCCACGCGACAGAGAGAGGCCGGCTTCCATCTGCGAGGAGGAGGGGGACAGCGGGCCGATGAGCGACGCGGGCCGCCGGTTGGCGGACGAGACTGGAAGTTGGGAAACGGTGAACCGGGACGCTGACCTTGCGAAACGCCCGGAGGTCACGCCGGCTGGCCGCCGAGCCCTCGCCGCCGTCCAGCAGGAAGATCTTGGCCAGGCCCAGCAGGAGGAGCACGGCACACAGGACCACCATGCGCTGCTTGAGCTTCATCTCCACGCCCACCTCGGCCTGACGGTGTGTGTGTGTGTGTGTGTTGTGATTCCCCCCCCCCCCCGCCCCCCTCACCCCTGATGCATGGCCTCCGCAGCTCGCTCCCCGTCGCCGGACCTGCCCGCCCGCCTCAAACGAGCTCTGAGGAAAGTCACCTGGAGAGAATCAGAAATGAGGAGAGAGGGAGGGATTACAAGTTGTTTAAAAAAAAACACGGCGTCAATAGTCCGTGGCGAGAGAAACTTATCGATGTACTGCCCGCTCCCTTCCTCCCTCCCTCCCTCCTCTTCCCCCCCTCGGGGGAGACAATGACCCAGTACTGCAGCCGGGGCCAGGATGTGCGAGGACGTCACTAAACTTGTACACGCAACAGCAAAGTGGACTTTGACTGTCAGATAACAAAATAGTAAATTAAATAAGCTTTCACGGACGTGGGGCCACAGTCAAATCCCTGTGTCCCTCTGGCTTTTTGGGAAATATGCATTATTTACAGTGAGACGATAATTTACAGGTCGTCCTGCTGTGTTGCAGAGGTGTGTCTGTGTGTGTGTGTGTGTGTGTGTATGTGTGTCATATGAGGCGGTGGTCTAACCTTGCTAAGTCGATATTGACCTGACCCCCGGTGACGTTCCTCCAATTACAACGCGTCATGTTGCCTTCATGTGCTCGTTAAAAAATAAAAGGGGAGGGAGCCTTTAACTGTTAACGTGTCCGCTTTTAATGACCGCAGTCAAACGACATTAACACGAGTGCCACGTTCACCTGGCCGTTGACCGCCGGTTGGCGCCGACAGATGCAGCGCAACGCGTATTTCCTCAAAACTGTGACAAGACGAGCGAGCCATACAAAAATAGGGCTAACATATATTATATATAATATATATATATAAATGACGGTTGACTGTTTTTAAACGGCTTAAGACGAAACAAACAACCGCTTCATTCACACAATCGCTCTTTCACGATGTCGCTACCGTTTTTTAAATTTTTTTAAACCAACGGCTGCATTAACGACACACAGACACGCGCGCGCGCGCGCGCACTCGTTCATACCACGATCACTCCGACGTTAAACTGCCCCCCGTCAGGTCACCATGACTACAGGGAGATAGCCAACGTCTGTCGCTAACGGGGTTTCCGGAGCCGCTTGGCAAACCGCCGCCGCCGCCAGCTAGCTCAACGTCGTCGGGTGTTCCCACTGGCTGCCGCCCGGAGAGGACTTACCTTAGAGCCGTTAGCCGCTCCGAGGAGACGAGGTGGCGTCCTAACGTCTGTGAAGTCCTGCGACGCGGACTTTAGCGAGCATATGTCCGTGTCGTCCCGCCGCTAAAAACCACGGTGGGGGTTTAAAAATATATAGTAATTCATTTTTTCTTTTCTCCCCCCCCCCCCTGGTAGCTCCCTCTCCTCCGCCCTTTCCCTTCGATTCCTTCTGTGCGGCGTCCACTTCCGAAACCACTTCCTCCTTCCTGTAGGAGCTCCGTGCGGCCGCCAGGTGGCGCTGGCGCACCGTGTCCACACAGCTTGGAGCCACACGTTAGAATTATTATTATGGCATTTAGTTAAAAGTGGTTCCCTTTTAGTTTGTATTTCTCCAAAATATATATCGTTAAACGTATAATTTATATATATTTAAAAAAAATACCCAAAAATCTATTATACCATTGATTGTTTTAATGTAAAAAAAAAATCTTAGAATAAGAATATTTTATATTTATTTTTCTTGTGTGTAATTATTTCACACAACTACAGAAGTTTCCTTCGAGGGCTCTCAACGTCTGCGAGAGAGCCAAGAACACTCAGCGATGCCAAAGTGGGACCAATTCAGTTCATGTGTGCATGTGTGCATTTTCTACCTGTGAGGCGAGACTACTGACTACTTGGATCCTGCTAAGTATCTTCTTTAAACAAGTTTTATCTGCTAAAGTTACTGTTGTATTTGTTGTTTAAAGCTGCTAGATTGTTAGTCTGTCCTGTTTTAAGGAGTTGTTTTGGTAGAGAGGTGTGTCCTGCGTTCCGACACCTGAATCTTCACTGATTGGACGAGCGATCGTCACCTGGTTTCTATTGAGTGTCATTTGAATACCAAAAGCCAAGGGGCGGTGTCAACGCGGCTGGAGGTAATTGGCACTAACTTGGGCTCATAACCGGGTGGGGTTTTTCGCGTCAGCTGTAGCGTCAGCGTGACGAAGACTCGGAGGACAAAGACATAGGAGTCTTCCGTTGGAGTCAAGACTCGGAGGACAAAGACATAGGAGTCTTCGGGGGTGGCTGAGTATTTCCCCATTTTTTGAATATGTGTGTCTTTTCCATACCTGTGCGTATCTCTACTCGTAGTTACTATAGGACTCGCTCATTCATGTACCGGAACCCCTCCTCTGTTATCCTTCCTACCCGTTCTACTCACACCCAGCACCTGGTCACAGGAGGCCTCTGGAACTGTCAGTCAGCCAACCGCAAGGCCGACTTCATCTCTGGCTTTGCCTTGGAGCAGTCGCTTGACTTCCTGGCTCTCACTGAGACCTGGATCACAGCAGACAACACGCCTACCCGGCTGCTCTCTCCTCTGCCTTCTCCTTCAGCCACACACCCAGACCCTCTGGTCGGGTGGAGGTACAGGTTTACTCATCTCACCCACATGGTGTTTCTGTCCCTACCCGCTTCCACTCTTTATCCCACTGACTTTTGAGTTTCATGCGGTGACCAGTACTCATCCGGTTCAACTTCATTGTTGTTCTCACCGTCCCCTGGTTCTTTGGGAGATTTCTTGACGAGCTAGACGTCCTCCTATCGAACTCGGAACACGGCCCCCGCTCATCCTTCTGGGTGACTTTAACATCCAGACAGAGAAGTCATGTGATCTCTTACTCTTACTGTCTTCCTTTAACCTCTCACTCAGTCCCTCCCCTCCTACTCACAAAGCCGGCAACCACCTTGACTACATTTTCACAAGAAACTGCTCTACCTCTAACCTCACTGTGACTCCTCTCCATGTCTCTGACCACTTCTTCATCTCTTACTCTCTCTCGCTCTCTGGTACTGACGACCCACCCATATCTACAGACTCTGCACCTGTACGCCGCAACATTCGCACCCTCTGCCCCTCCTCTCTGGCCTCCTCTGTCCTATCTGCTCTCCCCTCAACTGACTGCTTCTCACTCATGCAGCCTAACTCTGCCGCAGACACTCTCCTCTCTTCCCTGTCTTCATCTCTTGATTCTCTTTGTCCTTTTAAGACACGACCGGTTCGGAAATCCTCTCCGGCTCCGTGGTTGTCGGACTCGGTCGCCGAGAGAGCCACCCTGCGAGCGACGGAAAGAAAATGGCGCAAATCGAATCAAGCGGAAGACTTGCTCTTCTATCAATCTCTCCTCTCCTCCTTCTCTTCCTCTATCTCTGCAGCCAAAAGCTCGTTCTACCTGACCAAAATTCAGTCTTCCTTCTCTAACCCCAAAAAACTCTTCTCTATCTTTTCCAACCTCCTTGATCCCCCCTGTCCCCCTCCTCCTTCCACCCTTTTGCCGAGCCACTTTGTCGACTACTTTACAAACAAGATAGACGACATACGCTCCTCCTTTACAAATCCATCTTCTATCACCTCACCAACACTAACTTCTTCATCCCCCTCTCTTTCCTCTTTCACCCCCTTGTCTCCCAATCAAGTTCTTAGCTTGGTGACCTCCGCCCGACCGACCACCTGTGCCCTTGACTCCGTCCCGTCTCCCATTCTCCAGGCTATTGCTCCTGACCTTCTGTCCTTTCTCACCCATCTTATTAACAGCTCACTCTCAACTGGTTGTTTCCCTAACTCTCTGAAGGAGGCGAGAGTCAACCCTCTCCTGAAGAAACCCACGCTCGACCCGTCTGAAGTCAGCAACTACAGACCGGTCTCTCTTCTTCCTTTTCTCTCCAAAACTCTGGAGCGAGCTATCTTTAACCAAGTGTCCTCCTATCTCCACAGTAACAACCTTCTTGACCCTCACCAGTCTGGATTCAAGGCCGGCCACTCGACAGAGACTGCCCTCCTGGCTGTCTCTGAGCAGCTTCACACTGCTAGAGCAGCCTCTCTCTCCTCTGTCCTTATCGACCTTTCTGCAGCATTTGACACCGTGAACCACCAGATCCTGATCTCTTCTCTTCAGGACCTGGGGATCTCAGGCACTGCACTCGCTCTTTTCTCTTCCTACCTTAAAGACCGCACCTACCGGGTAACTTGGAGAGGATCTGTGTCTGATCCTTGTCCTCTCACTACTGGGGTTCCTCAAGGCTCCGTCCTGGGTCCCCTCCTCTTCTCTCTGTACACAAATTCTCTCGGCTCTGTCATTCGTTCGCATGGCTTCTCCTACCATAGCTATGCTGATGACACCCAACTGATCTTCTCGCTTCCACCGTCCGAAACACAGGTGGCGGCACGAATCTCTGCCTGTCTGACTGACATCTCTCAGTGGATGTCTGCTCACCACCTGAAGATCAACCCTGACAAGACTGAGCTACTATTCCTTCCAGGAAAGGCTCCCCACCCACGACCTGACTATCACCTTCAACAGCTCTGTGTTGGCCCCTACCCTGACTGCCAGGAACCTCGGGTGACACTCGACAGTCAACTCTCCTGACGGCCAACATCGCTGCGACGATGCGTTCCTGTAGGTACATGCTGCACAACATCAGGAGAATACGTCCTCTTCTTACTCAGAAGGCGGCGCAGGTTCTGGTCCAGGCTCTGGTCATTTCACGCCTCGACTACTGCAACTCCCTCCTGGCTGGTCTACCTGCTAAGGCCATCCGACCCCTGCAGCTCATCCAGAATGCAGCAGCTCGACTGGTCTTCAGCCTCCCGAAATTCACCCACACCACTCCGCTCCTCCGCGCTCTCCACTGGTTACCGGTGGCTGCTCGCATCCGCTTCAAAACACTGGTTCTGGCGTACCGTGCTCTAGACGGATCGGGCCCCGTCTACATCCGGGATATGGTCACACCGTACACCCCGGCACGTTCGCTCCGCTCGGCAACAGCCAACCGACTTGTGCCTCCTGCACCTCGAGCTCATCACTCTACATCCAGACTGTTGCTGTCCTGCTCCTCAGTGGTGGAACGAGCTCCCCACTGACATCAGGACAGCAGAAAGTCTCTACATCTTCCGTCGGAGACTGAAAACACACCTTTTCCGACTATCTGGATTAAAACACAGATTAGCACTTCAGTGGCACTTAGATAGCACTTACTTATGGTACTTTTGTAGTTCGACTATGTTGAGGAAATGTTACTTCCTGTATTCTTGTTGTTCTTAGTTTGTACTCTAGGTTGAAATGCACTTATTGTAAGTCGCTTTGGATAAAAGCGTCTGCTAAATGACATGTAATGTGTGCCGAATGCCAAAGTACCAGGATGTTCATGAGTGCAGTTATGCAACAAACCAGCAAGAGATATGAGCATGAGGGTCAAAGTTCAAGGTGCCACGTTATGAGGACATATGTCCATTGAATGCATACTGCGTGGGACAAGACACACTTAGTATGGGTAGGTAAATAATAAATAGCAATTTAGATGTCAGCTTCCATCTTCTTTGAGGTGTTTAATAGAGCCCTCTCCCTCTGTAACTCAGAGAAAAGCCACATTTAGAAAGTCTACAAATTGAATCTAGTTGAATTAGTCTGTTCTTACATTAGGAAATCCCTTCAGGCAAATGTCCTTGCAAAGAAACAGATTGAACCGCTCATCATTATTTAAATAATATTCAACCCTGTGATGCAACCTTAACCCCCCCCCCCCCCCAGATAAACAGTCCAACAGAAAAGTGAGCGTGAGGCCGGCGTGGAGTAAAAAAGGGCAGTGTTTATTGGTTCTCAGTCTTCACACCAGGCAGCGCATCACTCAGCGTGGAGGTCACAGCGCTCGCCACGGACACACACACAGAGCCAGGTTACAGGGCGTGAGGGTCAAAGGTCATTTAAACGTCGCCCGTCCAGATTCACATTTGATTGTTCACAAACATCTGAACAGAACGCACCGGAACACTTTCTTCCGGTCGAGAGCCGTCACCTCGACTCGTAAACAACTCGTCGTGGCCATTTAAAAAACAATATAACTCGTGGTGAAGGCAGATTCAAACGGTTAACACGAGGCGGCCTTCGTGTTCAGAGACGAGCGCTCGCCGCGGAAAACAAGACTTCTTCTCCGGCGTAGAGTTTCTTAGGCGATAACCAAAATGTTCTCGAACACGAGGACCGTCTGACCTTTGAACTCTCCGCTTCCACCCCAAAAACAGGTGATTGGCGGGGAAGGAGGGGTCAATCAGAGAAACGAGTCGGCTAAAACCTCAAAACACCCCCGCAAATAAATTCAAATGAAACGTGCGTTTCCATTATTTTGACCACACACACACCCTGTACAGAAAAGACCAAAAGCAAAGCGTACACTGGGATTACAGGGAGAGCTCAACGTGACGCTGGCTCTCGGTGGGAGAGACCGATAAACACCAATTCATTCTGAGGAACTTCATCCCAAGCCAAATAAAACAAAAAGAAAAGACGTGATGAGACGTCGACATTGGGTAACATACCATCTCATAAAATAAAAAAAGACAATCCCCCCCCCCTAAAAATCTATTTAGCATTTGTAGTTGTTTTGGCGAGAGTATAACAGGGACTTAAATAAAAATACATTTGAAACAAACAGTAACAACTCCTCCTGAAGGTGAGTCCAGACCTCCGCTCTGTGGGATGAGAGGATCCACGGTGATCGTCTTCAATAACACAAAATACATTTGGCGTTGAGCGCCACGGGCCGAGTCGTCCGTCCCCTGGAGAGGGCCGGCGCCTCCAAGACCACCGAGAGGAGAGGGACCAAGACGACCTTCAGGGGTCAAACTAAATGGCCGCAGGTTTCAGCTCCAACCCCCAAACTCCGTCTCACCCGGACCGCTTTAGTCCTGCGGCCACCGAGGAGACTCGACACCAGCGTCCCCACACACACTCACTAGTCCTCACACACTAGTCCTCACACACTAGTCCTCACACTCACACACTACAGTCCACACACACACTAGTCCTCTCTTCTAGTCCTCACACACACTAGTCCTCACACACTCCTCTAGTCCACACTGAGGAGGAGCACATCGATTTTTTAAAAATTGTGTACAGGTGCACGCCCGTCATTGGCTTCCTGGTTCCCTCGTCATTGGCTTCCTTGATCCCTCATCCACAGGTTCCTCGTTTCCTCGTCCACGGGTTCCTTCGCTACCATCCTTCCTCTAGTCGTTCCAACGTCTCTGTCATCGTCTTTCGTGTTGCCGTGAGCGTCGCGTTGAGGGCAGAGGAAGGGAGCATTGAAGGGAGCAGGATTCATGGGGCAAAGGATTGCGTAAACATACAATGTAAACAACTGTTTAACAAAAAAACCTCTTTCTCCTCCAGGTTTGTTCTGTTTGGACGCCATTTGTGGCCCCGAGAAACATCCGACGCTACATCACCCGTCACAAGCCGGGGCCTCCTCCTCTGATGGGAGCCGGGGGCCGGCCGATGGAACCAGGGGCCACAACATAACAACAAATACATAGAAATACAATGCAACTGTTTCAAAAGGAGAGAAAAAAAATACACAAAAAATATGTAACATTCAAAACTACACAGACGTGCGATCGTTTACTACGTGGTAATACTGTGTAAAACACCCCAAAACAACACAAAAGCAGATGTAAAGTCGAGCAACCAGAAGAAGAGATGAAACACGGACTGGAAGTTGTCGTCGCTTCTCTTCCACTCTTTCAGTTTAAAGTCTTTTAGTGTTTTGTGTGTGTGTGTGTGTGTGTGTGTCTGTCACAAAACCCAGTCCCCAAAAAAACACATTTGTAAAAAATCTCCATATAAAGGATGATCTCACGTCTTAGCTTAGACTCTGGGATGATCGTACCTTTGGGGAACACCTGTAATATAACCAAGTATCACCCCCCCCTCCTCCTCCTCCTCCTCGTCACCCAAAGCAGTTAAACAAGCGCACACATACGTACGGAACACTTGGCGAGTATATGAGGGACGGAGAGGGAGAGAGACCTTTAATAAGAACGAGACACAATCTGGAAGCGTGGGAATAGTTTCTGCTGATGAGAGAGAGTGAGAGAGTGAGGGAAAGAGAGAGAGAGAGAGAGGGAGAGAGAGAGAGAGAGAGTGAGGGAAAGAGAGAGAGAGTGAGTGAGGGAAAGAGAGAGAGAGTGAGTGAGGGAAGAGAGAGAGAGAGAGAGAGAGAGAGAGAGAGAGAGAGAGAGAGAGAGAGAGAGTGAGAGTGAGGGAAAGAGAGAGAGGGAGATAAGCCCGTGACTCCAAGACCAACAGTGAAGTGAGAGAGTACATTTTCAACATTAGTGTCATGTGAGTGTGTGTATCATGTGAGTGTCATGTGAGTGTCATGTGAGTGTGTGTGTATCACGTGAGCGTCATGTGAGTGTGTGTCATGTGAGTGTGAGTGTATCACGTGAGTGTCATGTGAGTGAGTGTCATGTGAGTGTGAGTGTATCACGTGAGTGTCACGTGAGTGTGTGTGTGTGTGTATCATGTGTGTGTCATGTGAGTGTGTGTCATGTGTGTGTGTGTCACTTAGAAAGACGATTGATGAGACTCAAATAAAAAGAGTTGACCCCTTAAAATAAAACACAAATAAACAGAGGAGGGTTATTTATGTCTGCGGGAAAGGAGAGGAGGAGAGAGGAGGGAGAAGAGAGGAGAGAGGAGGAGAGGAGCGTAAAAACAAAAAGACGCCGAGAGCAAAAGGGAGGCAGGAGCAGTGGTGCAGTTCATGTTCGGTAGTCAGTGCACACACACACACACACACACACACACATACATACACGTACACACACCCCAGGGTGCTCTGGTTACGGCAGTGGTGGCAGGTGAGGCTGCAGTGGGGCAAGAATCGGAGAATCGTCGGTCAGGACTCATGGCAGTGAAAGCTCCACTACTGGTACAACACTCCTCCTCCCCATCCTCTCCATCCTCCTCTCCATCCTCCTCTCCATCCTCCTCTCCATCCTCCTCTCCATCCTCCTCTCCATCCTCCTCTCCATCCTCCTCTCCATCCTCCTCTCCATCCTCCTCTCCATTTGCTCAGTCACACTCCTCAGCGCCGGTCACTCGAATGACATCAGATTGGCTGGCACCTGGGGGGGGGGGGGGGTGAATAAGTTATAGTTTCATCCTAAATGACTCGTCGGCTCTTTTCTGTTACATTGATTTAAGCTTCGTGTCCTGAAATAACCGCAAACTGGCATCAAAGTGTTGATTTGTATTATTATTATCCACCGTAAATAAATAAATACTAGAGTATATCCACACCGATGTCATAACAATTCTTTCATTCATAAATTTAAGTTTGCCAAAGTTAAGCGTCACTTTCATGCTTTCAATAAAGAAATATACCTTTATATCAAGACCATATATGAATATTACAAAAAAACAATGAAAACTGAGACACTGCTCCAAATGTAATGTTTACATGCAAATAGAACTGGTGTGTGTGTGTGTGTGTGTGTGTGTGTGTGTGTGTGTGTGTGTGTACCTGTTGCCTGTTGCTCTGGCAGGCAGCACTCAGGTGTTTGAACCACAGCATGGCGTTCATCCGGTTCCCCGCTTGGTACTTGTAGGTGTTACCTAGGCAACGGAGACAAACACCAGTGAGATGCAGAGCTTTCAAAACCTTTCAAAATAAAAGCCTTCGACATACAATATTCACGGACTAATGCCATTTATCCGCCTCGCCCACTACACCCGGTGTGTGTGTGTGTGTGTGTGTCTCACCCTGCTCGGCGTCCGTCAGCAAGAAGACGTCGGGATGCTCGGGGTCGTCGGCCATGATGGCCATCAGTCCCACCACACACACACTCTTACTGGACGTCGACTTGAACTGGAGGACACAAGCGGAAACGGGAGTTCATTTTTCAGTTCTCCGAACGCTACTCAAGAAGAAGAAGTGTTAATACGGTGTGTGTGTGTGTGTAAAGCATGTACTCTCCACACGGTTCTCATTAGCTGGTGAGTAACACACAAGACTGCAGTGATGTCATCGGTCTCATTATTCAATCTGTCTGTCTGTCTCACACACACACAAAACGGAAATAGACGGCGACGTTGTGCAGGACTTACATGCTTCCTCTCCGTGGCCTTCAGGGACTTGGCCGGGTAGTAGTAGAGCTGTGTTTCGCAAAGAGCGACCCAGAATTTGGTCCACGACGCCACCTGGGATGCAGAAAAAAAGGTGAAATCAAGTCCAATTCAATGAAACGCATCAGCGTGGTTCTCATGAGCCACCAGACTGGGAGTTTATTACTTCAGATAAAGAGAAGGTCAGAGAGGTTAGGGGGGAGAGCTGAACGTCCTCGCTCGTTTATCCCTCTTTGGATGACCGGGGAATAATCGTGCAACATTTGCATCTTGTTCCATAAACAGTGAACAGGCCCAGACGCACCAAACCGACAAAGAACAAGCGGCGCCGGGAACTCGGGGCCAAGACACTGCACTTGAACACACCGCAGAGAGCGGCGGCCAACGGCCAATTAGCACGTAGACGCTCTGCGGCTGCATGGGAGGCGATAACGCTCCAGACCAGCAGGCGGCGCCGTTTGTCTGTTGTTTGGCCACAGAAGAAGACCTCTACAGCGGATGCACAGAACCGGGCGTCCCTCCACTGGCCGGTCCAAAAACAAGTCAGGGAGAAAAGGACTCCACTCTATTTATTCCCACAGTAAACATTGTAAACACGAGTTTATGGTCTCACAGCCCATAAGGCAGTGTATTCTTTAGGGCGGGGCTACAAGGTGATTGACAGGTGGGTGTGGCTTTCCTCACTTCCGTTTCTCTTCTCTCGCACCGGTTTGCTTAAACTGAATCGGAGGGATTTTTTTTCACTGCTGAATTTGCCTTAAATATTTGGCATAAATAACTAAAATAAAGTGCAAGAGGAACGGCCAGAAGCAAAAAGATGTTCTGCGAGTTCAGGAGTCTGAGGCCTTCGAACCGCTTCTACTGCCCACCTGCTCCTGTAAATATGGACCCCACATGAGTATGGATGCGAGTGTGTGTGTGTGTGTGTGCTCTCACTGTTGGTTTCTTGCCCTCCTTCATCATCGTCTTCCTCCTCAACACGCCCTGCACCGTGACCGCTCCGGGGTACAAGTGAACCGCGAGCTCCTCCGACTCCGCCGAGCTGCACCGGGACAGAGACGGACATGACGAGGTGTGTGTAGGACAACACACACACACACACGAGAGAGACATGCATGTTCTCATGCACGCCAGATCAAAGAAATCAAAAGATGAACCAGGAGTTTGAAAAAAAAGCCGACGCAATCTGCCGAGCCACCTTGAACTCTGCTTCATGAAAGTCTTTTTTCTTTCTTTCATTTCTTTCAATAAAATCTGAGCGGCATATCGAGAGGAGACAAGGTGGAGGGCAGAGTGTGTCCCTCTGGAGAGCAGGAGCCCAGTGAAGCCTGGTGGAAAGAGGGAGAGAGGGAGAGAGAGAGAGAGAGAGAGAGAGAGAGAGGGGGGGGGGGAGGGAGGGAGGGAGAGAGAGACAGAGGTTGGGGATAGAGAGAGAGAGACAGAGAGAGGGAGACAGAGAGAGAGAGAGACATCTCTAGAGGAGCGTCGGCTCCTCTCTCCCTCAGGAATGAGGATGCTACAGTTTGTTTCCAGCAACAGACGAAGCTCCATGTGGCTGGAAACTCAAAGCTGGGGAAATATCTTGGAAATGTATTGCAAGAAGTCCAGGTCGACCGCGAGTGTGAGTGTGTGTGTGTGAAGCAGACATGCAAGATATGTAAGAAAAGCAAAAAGGTGGATTATAGATGACGGAACGCAGCAGAAGATGAACAATCGTGACCCCAGACAGATCCGTCGCCCTGCACTCGATTACACACACACACACGTCCCACCACCAGCTCTACACACACTCTAACCCCCCCCACCCCTCCACCATTAGTAGGGACCGAGGGTCTGTGAAGTGAGGACAAGAGAGAGGGGCGGAGCTCCGGTTGGTTCCGGTCGGGTTCAGGTACCTGCTGGACCTCAGGACTCCTCTGTAGGGGATGCGGGTCACCGGGCCCAGAGAGTGATAGAACCGAGTCCTGTTCAGAGTAGGATAAGACAGGATAGGACAAGGGGGGGGGGGGAGGAGGGGCACGAGACACTGTTAAGGCTGTGAGGGTGTCTTGTTCCCCCCCCCCCCTTCTTCAGCTTGCATGGGTTCTGGCTGATGAAGTCGTTTGGTGAGATGAGATATCGATGGTGTGTTTCTCGGGCCGGTTGATTCATAGAGGTGACTCGTGGTTGGGGGGGGGGGCGTCTGCGCGGCGGCGCGACGGCTCTGGCTGCGAGGAGGCGGGGCCGCGAGGTTTCTAACGGACGATCATTTTTCACAGAGCTTTGAAAATGATGCGATCACATCGGGGATGTGGGAGGACTTTCTTCGTGATCGTACACGCAACAAAAGACAGCGGGCGGCGGCCTCACCTCTCGAACGCCGGCCAGGTGACCTCTTCGCTGAGCTCGGAGCCCTCGCTGCTCCCTGAGGACGGAAGACATTGAGAACACGAGGAAAACTGCATTGTGGTAACGTACGTGTGTGTGTGTGTGTGTGTGCCGTACCGAGTGAAATCCCGCTGGACAGGGTGGAGCTCTCCGCGTGGCCCCTGGTGGGACTGTGGCTCTCCATCACGCTGTCGTCCAGCAGGTGGCGGGAGCCGGCGTTGGGGAACGTGGCACTCTTGAACTCCACCGTGTTCATCTTGTGGATGAAACTGCGCGGCACAGTGGAAAGGAGGTGAGGACCTGTTGCGCAACACCTCGTAGTCGTGGCGACGATAACGAGCGAAACTGACTTGTAGCCCAGGCTGTGGCACTTGCGGTGTCCGTAGGGCAGCAGCTTCCTGGGGGACGGCGGCGTGGCGGGGACCTTGGTGGCCTCGGCCGCTATCGTATATTTGTGGCCGCAGAGAGGCGACGCCGACGCCTCCTGGCCTGTAGGGGGGGGGCATAAGACAGTAAGGACGTAGTCTCTGTGACGCTCAATATCTGTGGGCTCAGGGCGGCTTCACGGACAATAAAATACGAAAAATTTTGCAAAAAGGCTTCAAGGATGACCTCCTGTCACTCAAGGTAGCCACGCCCCTTCGTATGCGTAATTTAAAGACCGGGAATAACCCGATAAACGGGTTTAATACGACATTTAACGCCCGACTCACCCACGTGATCGTCTTTGGGGGCGCTTGCCCGCGGCGTGCTGGTGCCCGGCTCGATCTTCTGCGACAACCTAAAATGAAAGAAAAGAAGATGAATCCAAAGCGTCCGAGGACCGGCGTTGATCTTTTCCCCGCGGCGAGTTCGGTTCCTCACTTGTAATTGTCGTCCTCCACGAACTTCTGCAGCTCCTCGATGTAGCGGACCGAGTTGAGGTACTTCTGGACGTGAGGCAACACCGTGACATCTGAGAGAGGAGAAGACAAACGTGAGGATAGAACAAAGTGATATGTACACACACCCTGTTCAAAAGTTTGGGGTCACACAGACAATTTAGTGTTTTCCATGAAAACTCACTTTTATTTATCAAATGAATTAAAAAATATAAAATATAGTCAAGACATTGACGAGGTTATAAATAATGATTTTTATTGTAAATATTAATGTTGTTCTTGTGGCTCAAAGGAAGGCCAGTTTTAAAGCTTCTCTCAGCAGCATAACTGTTTTCAGCTGCGCTCACATAAAAAGGGTTTTCAAGAGTCTTCTAAGGCGATAACACAATGTACCATTAGAACACTGGAGATGGGCCTCTACACACCTCTGTAGAGACTTCATTAACACCAGAGAATAGTCATGTACACATTAACTATGTAGAGAGAGGATTCATGATTCATTTAATGTTATCTTCATTGAAAAAAACAGTGCTTTCCAAGTGACCCCAAACTTTTGAACGGTAGTGTGTATATTGATGAAGAGGAGCTGGACCCACCGTAGGTACAGGACCTCTGCAGGTCCGATATGATGCGCAGCATGTTGTTCATCAGGTTGGACCTCTGCTCGCTCTCCAGGATGCTGCCCGTGGACGGGTAGGCCGAGTCGATGTAGGTCAGGTCGGACAGGTACATCCCTGGAACACAGAACAGAAGAAAAGACGCGTCACGTTACATAGAACCAGGAGCTGTGGAGTCCACGGCGTGGAGACCAGCTGGTGATCACAGACAGAAAACCACAGAAGAAGAACCGTGAGCACGTTCTACGATCTGCAGTCTGTTTCAAGCACTGATCTGCTCCTCATGGATCCAACGTCTAAATGAAACGCCTTCAGTGGATGATTGATCTTCTTTAAATCTCCCCCCCCCCCCCCCCCAAGTTCCATCTCGTCTTCCCTCTTATTGGCACTCGCAGCAGAGCCGACATTATTAGTGTCTCGTTGCATAAATATTAACATTAAGAGACAAACTCAGAAGCGGCGGCTTCCCCGCAATTCAGAAAAAAACAGATATTAGCAATCTTTAAAAGTGAGAGTGAGCGTGAGAGATTTGGCAGAGGAAGAGGAGGAAGACGAGGGGGATGCATGTCGGGGATAACAGCAGTTAGTCGTGCACAGAAATCCGTACATGGAACACGCACACACACACAAAAAACATCTGTTTAAAGAGACAGTTACAAAGAAACTCTTTAGGTGTTTTTAAAAGTAGATTAAAAGAGGGAGGTTCATCTGGTTGTAGATGTGTTCTTAGACTGATGTATGAGCTCCTGTGTGAACTGGGTTATGATGATTTGAGTCTTAGTTTTATTCACGCTGTGATCTAAAAAATTCTATATTTTTTAAATATTGTCTGTCACTGTTTCATGTTGTATTGTCATAAACTTTGAGTCACGTGCTGCTGCCGCTGTCTTAGCCAGGACGCTCGCGTAAAAGAGATTCTTAATCTCAATGAGGCATTTCCTGGTTAAATAAATTGAAAATAAAAAAATAAAATGACACGCTCGCTCTTGGAGGACCCGTGGTTTAGAGAACAGACACTTTATGCGAGCGTGTCAACTTTTATGAAAACAATAAAAAAAGCTCCGGGTAAGAAATAGGAAGCGTGGTCACAGAGTACGGAGAAGACCTGGCGCCCCGAACACATCAGAGGAGAGACGGCGGCGATAAGGACCAGATGGAGCGAGGGGGGCGTCCCTCTCTTTAAAATACATATCCCTGATCTCACCAACGCAGCTGCAGCCGAACAGGAAGCGGCTCAGAACCCTCGGCAGCGTCTCCGTCGGCTGAAGGGGCCACCAGAGCAGTCTGGAGAGGGGAGTTATCTCCAGACTTTAATAAAAAGTCAATAAAGGTTCTAATCACACATGAGTCACGTCGTGTTTCCCGTGAACTGTTTCTATTTAACTGGGCGTATGTCATGTTTTGGTTCTATTGCATGTATCAACATCTACTTCCCAGCCCTCCTGCTAATTTCTGAATGGATTCTGAATGGGAAAAAAAAAAATGTAAAAGGGGAAAAAGAAAAAAAGAGGGGGATTGTGGGTAATAAATAAAGAGGAAGGCAGTTCACGCCTGTGGCCTCGGGTCACTTGTTTCCTTCGTCTTCCGCGTTGAAGCTCTGTCGAGGAATTCTTCTTTCTGTCCGTTTTCTTCTCTTTCCATCAGAGGGAGGCTGGGCCACTAGAGGAAGAAGAAAAAAAGGCAATCTCTTCCTCTCTCTTCCTCCCCCCCCCCCCCTCCCTCCCTCCCTCTCCTTCACCTCCCTCTTCCACCCCCCCATCCTTTGTGAAAAACTCCCGGCGTCAGTCGTCAGAGCTCAGTGTGTCGAAGTGGCCGGCTCTTGAACCGTGCCCCAGCCCGGGCCCCAGGACAGCTGAGTCCACACAGGAGGACATCTTTTGGGAAGAAGGGCCTCGGTTTTAAAAAAACAAAATCACCCGTGATTTCTTCTTCTTTTAGCTTTTTTTTTTTTTACCCCCCCCCAAACAGCAGGAGAGAAGTGGAGCTTGGAAGAGACGGAGCGATGAGTCCTGAGCACTGCAGCTCGGGGAAGACACGACACAACACACACCTGAAACTATAACTGAAGGAAACACACACGACTACTGGGAGCGCACACACACACACACAAAGGAGGAGGAAAAAAAAGGTAAATATTGCCCGAGTTCATTCGGTTTCCAAGTTTGTTTTTTGGAGTGCAAGTAATATGTCGGCATGACAGCACGAGTGTGTGTGTGTGTGTGTGTGTGTCTGGGCAGCTGTTAGCGCTCTGGCTGAGAGGTTGGAGAGGTTATGGCGCTCTGGCTGCAGGCAGAAACATTTAGCAACGTTCACTCCAAGTCTGAGACGCACGATGTGGAGCGCGCCGTGTGTGTGCTTGTGTGTGTGTGTGTGTGTGCATGCAACACGTGTAATGAGGGAGAGTCAGGGATGTTAACGGGGGTGTAGGATGCCATTTGTGTTCCAGTGTTTGGTGACGTTGGGGCTTCAGTGTGTGCAGGGCATTTACAAAACAACCTGCTCGAGTACTAAAAAGTTGGTGTTTTCTCAACCATTAACATGTAGCGAACGTGTACGCCCGACCTGAAGAGAAGCGCAGAGAGAGAGAGAGAGAGAGAAGGGGCATTCCAGCACAACACTTTTTGGGAGGCTGATCGGATGGGCAGATTTGAGCTTTGGAGCCAGGCTTTGTTTATTTTTTCTGGGCTTTCTGTTTCCTAATACAGCACCATGTGAGCCGGCCCACTAACAGGAGGGAGGTGGGGCATGGGGGGGGGGGGGGTGCAGGGGCGTTTAACATCACGCCTGATGAGGTGGCGACTCGCTTCAGACGCACAGAAAACATCAGTGTGTGTGTGGAGTCCTCTAAAGGTGGACTTGTGTAACACAATGTAACGCGACCGCGACCGCATCCGACCTCGGCCCGATAGCGGAAAGAAAAACCCGGAAGGAGCTTTGAAGGCTAATGGCATCAATCTGGTGCACTCCATGTCACTCCCTTTGGTTCCTGGCCTGTTGGTGGGATCAGTGGAAAATACGCTGTTCCCTACAGAGGCACATCTGTGAACACTGTAAACAACCACAGAGAGAGAGAGACAGGAGAGAGAGACAGGAGAGAGAGCGAGAGACAGGAGAGAGAGAGAGACAGAGAGAGAGAGAGACAGAGGAGAGAGAGAGACAGGAGAGAGGACACTCGTGCACACACACAGGAGAACTTGCACGACAAAAAAATCGTGCAGACAAGAAAAGGAAAAAAAAAGAGGCAAAAATTGCAAAAGGCTCAAAGCAGAGCAATAAATCACAAGATCAATACCTCAGCTCGGAAAGAGAGGAAAAAGAGAAGAAGAGAGAGCAGCTGCGTGAGTAATACCGGCGCTCGGCCACCGGGTTCAGCTGCACGGGGGGCGGGGTCTGGGAGACAGCTTAAACCTCGGGGTCGTTACACCCCGATCTGCACGTAAACCGCCCGGCGCTCCTCAGCCGAGACGCCGGGCGTGACTCTCCGGATGCGGAGCGGCATCAAACGGAGCGTCTGTGATGAGCGGCGGTGTGCGGCCGGTGGCGCTCGTTAACCGCCGCCGGTCGGCCCGTCACACGCCGTGCATGTGGGGTCGGGGGTACGAGCTTAAGGTGAAAGAGTCGTTTACGAGGGATCTCCTGAATATGAATATGAACCTCCTCCTCCTCCGTGTGTTCGACGTTTAATTAAGAATCAGAGCGCGACGCCTCCGGAAGGTGCGAGGTCGTCCTATGAGGTCGTTGTTTGAGATCATACAAGGAGAGCTGTGTTTGTGTTGAGGGGGGGGGGGGGGGGTTGAGAGCCCTTATCTTTACAAAGTATGACAGAGCGACGGCACGGACAGACATGAGAACGACAAGGTCGTACATTTATGCGCCGCCGGAATAAAAAAAAAAGAGGAAGAGGGGGAACCCACAAAGGCTGATTGATTGCCGGGGGGTTGTGTGTGTGTGTGTGTGTGTGTGTGTGTGTGGAGGAGGAAGGGTGAGGCGGCACCCTTGTATAGACCTCTGACCTACCCCCCAAAACATCTGCCCACATGTTTAGAGTCCCCCCCCAGAAGAAGGGAACCAGATGGGCGCCGCGGGCCTCGGAGTTCCCTCACAGCGTCACGAAGACGAATCTCACGCGTAACCTTTGAAACCCCGAAAAACAAAGAGTTCTCCAGAAGGTTCTGAGGGAAACCCCTTCGGAACCGGCTGGAGCTTCTGACCACAAGCCAATGTGGTTCTAGAACCACTAAATCCAACTTCTTCCTTTCACGACCTCATCTTCAGAAGTGTTAGTTTATTCTACATCTCGATTTCATAATAACTTGAAAGTTATGAAATGCAAAGAAAATCGTATTCTAGTGCTTTGCTTCCGCTTTTTTAATATCGCCAAACGTGTTCGGTTTAATGAGGAGATATAAACCACGCCGTTACGACCGCTCTGCCACGCCGTGTTTCCTGTTCCTCTGGTTGCCTCGTAATCTGTCGGCTTTCTACATTTTCGCTGATGAGGTTTTTATGAATTTTCCTCGTTGTTAGTGCCATTTTTATGGTTTACTTTCTTCCTGTAATGGTTTCATAATGTCGGTCGTTTCTCTGCCCACGTCCTCCAGAAACCTCACAGAGACCTTTGTTTTTATTTTTTTTCCTCTCCAATTTATATTCCACCCGTTATTTCAGCTCCTGTTGGCTGCTCCTCTTCTTCTTCCTCACTCGTTGCCGTGTGAGCGATCGTTTTAGCGGGAACGGACGAGTCGACTCTCGTCTTTGAGGGACTGCATTGAACGCACCACGGTGGTCGTGTAACTCGGGGGAGGGGGGGGGGGGGAGTCGGCCTCTGGCTGAGGACCAGACGCCCAGCTGGCTGAGCTCCATGTCGTCGTGTAACGCAGCGCTGCCGCATGTTGCTGCTCCAACCCCCCTCCCTCCCTCCATCCCCCCTTCCTTTCTTCCCTCTGACCATGATGAGGTGTTTTTAGGGCATATTGTTGGACTTGTTGTGGGAAAGTCTGAGGACCAGATGGGGGGAAGTGACGGGAAGTCGACGGAGACTTTTGAGGCTGGGAAATACATCGTCTCTGAAAATATGAATTGCACTGCGATCCATCAGGACACACACACACACACACACACTGACACATCAGAAGTGGGACATCCCAGCAGGAGGCCAGGGGTTTTAAAACGGCTGTATTCAAACGCAGGCTTCCTGTCCGGCGGTAACGTGAGCAGCCGCCCGGCTTAACGACCCCTCTGGTCATTTCCTGCCCGACGACATGCGGAAAGAGGCCGATCGCGATTAATGCGCGACGTCTAAACGGTGAAGGCCGGTGTCATCGCCACACACACACACACCTCAAGACTTAGTGTGTGTGTGTGTGGTGAACGTAATTGAAGCGAAAAATAAACCCAAACTGAAATAGCCGAGGTGAGAGAGGAGCAAAGGAAGTGCAGATAAACACCGCTCGCCCTCGGACCGCCGGGAAAATAAACCCACAGCTTCAGACAGACGGGGGGGGGGGGGTCACCGTGATGAGTCTCCTGACTATTAATAACCATTAGCAGAGGGAGGACCCACAGCAAAGCACTTTGGGAGACGTCCGGTGCCAAAAATACAAGCCGGGCGGAGTCAGAGGGCCGAAAGTCCTTCGGTTCACGGCTCGGTTCATGTGGCTGTGATGAACACGAGGTGTCAGGAAGAACAACTCTCTGGATGCGTCGTGTTTGCAGCCCATGGCGCTCGTATGGATGTGTAACGACAGAGGAAAGAGGAGGAGCAGCACAAGCGAGGTATTAAAGGAAGGGAAGGGAAGGAGGGGGGGGGGGGGTTAGACAGAGAGGAACGCAAATAAATGGAAAGGAACGGGCGGAGAGAAGAGTGGACAAGACGGTCCGGAGAGTTCTGGTTGAGTTCTGTTCACGCCACTTGGCCAGGGGAGGAGAAGGGGCCCCGCTCGCCATCATCATTAGTCTCATCCATCTGTAATCCACGGCTGTCCTTTGAATCTCTGCTCTTTGTTTCAGCCTCCTCATCTCCTCACCTTGTTCTGTAGCATCTGGATACGACGTGTAGCGCTCAGTGCCCCTCGAAGGTCTGATTGTGAGTTCCACTGAACGATGGAAACATGGCACGCGGAGTTCACGAGAGCGTGGGAGCTATACGGGGAATGTACATTAAATAGCACATGCACTGAACTCGTATAACGAGTGATGGATGATGCGCTCATCCAGATTACATCAGTTATCTGGGAGCCAATGTATTTCCATTAGCTAAGGCGATTTGATATAGATATATACCTTTATTCGTCCCACAGTGGGGACATTTCAAAGTCCCCGAGCGCTTCATCCGTGTCTAGTTTCCGTTTGTCGGGGTAAAAAAAGAAAGAAAAAGAAGCCGCGCCGCATGCTCCCGAGGAACCGCCGTAGAGCTCGTACCTTCAAAAACACACCGTGACCCCGGGAATGTCTTTGATGTACGTTGTGTGCTCCAGGAGAGAGAGACTAGGCCCCTCGCACCCTGAGCCGAGAGAGAGAGAGCCAGACTCCAGAAGACAGGAAAGAAAGGGAAGGAGGAAGAAACACATGGGAACCGAAGGAGGTGCTGGCTGATGGATTATCTGTAATGTTTTGCGAGCTGCTCATGCTAAGAGGGCACGTGGACGCTTTATGGAGCTCCTCGTCATGGCTCGGAGGAGACCCGACGGCGTCGTACGGGAGAGACCCGGGGGTGCCTCGTGATTGATGCACGAGCAGCAAAGTGTTTTTGGTGCTCGTGCGTTGATGAGAAACGGAACTCGACTCAGCGGGGATGAGAAGGCGAGAGGGAGTGCCCGCGGTTCGGAGAAGGCAGAAGATAACTCGTCTCCCCCCTGCAGAGGCTGCCTGTTTGCGGAGTCTTTCAAGTGAAACATAAATACCACCGCCTACTGAACATTCCTGCTGAACGCACGGCGCCGCATTTTAACCGGTCTCACGGGAAGCTGCATCGGAATTAAGGGTCAATGTGCTTTACCGGGTGGGCGGCCACTGTGCTGGGACGGGACGGCGAGGTCAGACCTCAGAGCAGGAAGGGAGGTCCTGAACCCTCTTAGCCCCCTGATTTATGTTTATGGTGTTTGGTTAAAAAAAGGCCTCCAAGAGTTCACTAAGTGTTTTGACTTTGCAGCCAGACAAGTGTGAGGATCCTTTTGCATGTGGGAAAAAAAAAAGAAATCTTGAATCCATGTTGGAAAGAAGATTCAGAAGTAGAAAAGGAGACTATAAATGAATGAAGTTGTGCAGTGTGGAGAGTTTATTTCATAGTTTTAGTGTCTTATTGCATTTAAACATAAAAATAAATGACATCAAGCCTAAAGAGACTATTCTCATCCTTCTGGTGAGATTGATGCTCGTGACAATCCATTGGGTCCATTTAGTGCTGCACACCAGATTTACTGGGCCATTGGACTGTACCAACTCAGTTGCAGTGACTATTAGGGGGCAGGGTCTACGCTGAAAAACTGAACTAGGTATCCGTGGGCCAAAAACAAAAGCACATTCAGGTCCATATTACGCAAGACATGTGGGAGGAAATATGCCAGAATGATCTCAGAAGTAAAGAAGACGGAGAAGGAGCGAGGAAAGGTATCAAAGATAAAGCCGAGTCGCCACATGGCAGAGCTCCCGAAGAGGAAACCAAAACGGGACCTCGGGAGAATCGGGGTGTTTGTCAGCGGGGGAACCAACGCAGACAGAAAGCAGACCTCGAGGCCTGAGCAGCAAATGTGGCCTCTGTTTCACTCTTTCCACACAAACAACTCTGAGTGGAACAATGCCCGAACCGCCCCGAGTGAACCCAAACAATAAACAATTACTGATTGTGAATATTTGAAACAAAGTCTCCAATACCTTTTTGTGTAAATCCCCGCGGTTAACATTCCTTCAGAGTCCCAACTCTTCTTGTGTTCTTGCAGGGAGGCCCGGGGGGACTTGGAGGAGCACCAGCCGCTGTCCGTCCGTCCAGCCAGCAGCGATGCCGGGCCTGATGTGGAGCCTGTGCGCCCTGCTGTGCCTCTCCCTCTGGGAGGAAAGTCACTGCAGGAGCTCCAGGGAAGCCCGGAGGACCAAAGGGCCTCCGCTCGTCAGGAGCAAAAGAGCCCCCATCGACCCCGATGGCAAGAAGTGCTCCTACACCTTCCTCGTACCCGAGCAGAGAATCACAGGTTCAAACGGATAACTTCTTTCTGTAATACACTTTCACTTATCCATCATTATGGCCGTCTTCAATCACGTATGCCATGCCCGAGTAGCCTTTTGGTAACCCAGTCATTCGCGTCCGTCATCAGGTCCAATCTGTGCCAGCACCACGGGCCCGGAGCCGGACAAGGACAGAGTGACCCGCGTGGACATCGCAGATGTGCGGGAGGTGCTCGGCAAACAGCGGCGCGAGATCGAGACGCTGCAGCTGGTGGTGGACGTGGACGGCAACCTGGTGACCGAGATGAAGCTGCTGCGGAAGGAGAGCCGGAACATGAACTCCAGGGTGACCCAGCTCTACATGCAGCTGCTGCATGAGATCATCAGGAAGAGAGACAACTCCCTGGAGCTGGCCCAGCTGGAGAACCGCGTCCTCAACGTGACCTCCGACATGATGCGGCTGGCGTCGCGGTACAAGGAGATGGAGGCCAGGTTCTCCGTCATGGCCGGCGTGGTCAACAACCAGTCCGTCCTCATCTCCGCGCTGGAGGAGCAGTGTCTGAGGGCGACGGGGCGCGGCGAGCTGCCCGTGGTGCCCCCGCTGGTGCAGGTGGTACCGGAGAATCTACCGGTTAACAGCGGGTTCACCAACGAGATACAAAGGGACAATAACAACCGGGCCTTTGCCAGAGGATCCCGCATGGAGCCCCCGACCGAGAGCCCATTTGGGATCAACCCTCCGCCGCCACAGGGAACGCTGACCTCTGATGGTAAGTACCACATTTAAAGTGGCGGGGGATGACGAAGACGCAGGCGACCGATCCCGGCGGGTAATTGTACTTTCGTGCTCGTTTGTGCAAATAATTGGTCCGATTACTCGGGACTTGAATTAAGAACGTGGTTTCTTGCCTCAGTTGGCATCGCTGAGCCCCAAGAGGGTTGAATCCTTGGCGGAGAAATCCTGCATTCCTATTACTCCCACTTGGCCAGCTGTATTGGCAGAAGGACACTCGGCATATGTACCAAATTAGGAGGTAAATATATATATATACACACAAAGACACAAAAAGAGATCTCATCTGATGGACTAGTCCATTAAGTCTCAGGCCCCTAGACTAAGCTACCAAATCAAGTAAGTGAGGCGACCACGTACCTTTCTTCACGGAGATCGACCGATTCTGAAATGCGAGATTTGTCTCGAATGTGAAACCAATTTGCGAGGTTCGAACGCCACTTGGACTCGACTCGTATTTTGACTGGCGAACAGACCCCTGCGGGGAATGCCGCCAGGAGGTCACACAGCCAGATGGTGAAACCATTCATCGGACAAAGAGGGGGAATCGAATGTTCGAACACCTTAGCAGGGTGACGGAGTACGAGTCGGACCGCTGAGGTACCTTCTGTCGTAGTCAATTAAAATCACTTGAAAAGTTTCAATCCAACACTTTAAAGACTCAAGATACAGCTATCCTTTCTCTCTTGCTACTTGGCTGGTCTCATTGCATTATTAATAAAACATCAGCTTTCTGCCACGGCCAGAACAAAAACACTTAAACAGGATATATCTTTAATCGTATTTCAACAATACTTTTACTAGCATTGGGCTGTTTTGTATTGGCAAGAATCTGGCGCCGAGATAAATCTATTTTTAGGGAACACTGTCAAAGTATGAAAGGACACAGTAAAATCTTTACTTTTTCTTAACGCAATCAGAACAGATGGATTTAACGGTCGCCGTGACATCAGACGTATCGCCATGTTGAGAGGCCGTTTCTGAGAATCGATTCGGTATCGAAGCGTTATGGTTTAACCCACTTCAAGCCCGGATGACGATTGGCCTTTTAAGTTCAATGAGATACGGGAAAATGGCACCTTGGACTTCACGTGAAGATGGAAGGAAAAAAAGGGCGTTCAAGTATACTTCACCAATGCCCCCATTGAACTCTAATTCTACCGATTTAATCGTAAATTCATCGCTCGTCTGAACCGAGCGCTCCTACGTCAGCTACGTGGATTTAGCGGAGAGCATTTAGCCGCTCGCTCTCAGACCGCCATGAGCTCTGAATCTGGAATCCCTCTGATTGATGTCCAACCAAGTGAAGAGAAGTGAAGCCAGCGTTGGATCACATCTGCGCCAGCGGCCAACACATCATCCGTCACCGTTACATTTTCAGGAAAAGAAGAACAAATCCCCTGAAATATTTCCACGTCTCGTCTCCATAAAACACATTACCAAATCCCTCACGATAAGGACGGGGACTTTTTGATGAGACGTCGTATAAACGGACGAATGTAGTCGGAGAGAAAAATAGGTCAAAAGGTCGACCGAAATTCCACTAACAGGTTCTCTTCCATAGAGGTCCGTACTCCTGTAAATACACATCGCCTGACCAGTTCGGCCTCGTCGCCCTACGACTCTGAGCTTTAGAGGGTCGAGTTTAAACATAATAGTCGGTGACAGAGCAGTATCAATATGTCAGAGAGCGCCGCGCCGACAGGTCTGACGAAGACGTATCACGACTAGAAAAACACCAGTTTGTGGTTGAGGTGTCTGTGTGGGCGACACACTGGGTGCCTATGTGCTGCTACACTCGGCTGAGAAAACCATCTTCCGTGGGCCTTGGCTACCGCCCCCCCCCCTGTACAATGCCGGTGTTCATAACCGCTTAAATACATATTCACACGGGGGAAAACAGAGGAAAGATGCCGGGTTTGGGTTCCGCCGCCTCGTGCTGCCTCACACCTGAAGGCTACGGCGAGCTTAGGGTTGTGCAACTTGGCAACGGTTGGTCAGTTTTGAGCAGACGGAGAGATATTTTCCAAAGATTGAGGCCACATTGGTACATCCACTGCATACTTTCTGCTGTTGACAGCGCCCATGTTGATGATGATGATGATGACTTTTGCATATGCGATTAAAAAGAAAAATAGGCCATCTTAGGCAATTGGAAGGCGCAGTATATTTGTTCAGGTGGATAAAACTGACTATTATTTAGGAAATGGATGGTTTTAGTATGAATCATGAGGCTTTTAACTAAATATATTGATATATAACATTGATAAGGCCAATCAATTATGTGGTCATTTCTATCCAGGGTTCAGACACATGTTGGCCAGTGGATTTTCACGACTTTAAACCAAATTTCCATGACCAAACATTTTGTGAAATCTCAGTGTTTACATGAAATAGTGAGAACATTTAGTATTTAAACAAACAATGAGAATTCCAAAGCATACAGTAAATACCATATGAATCACAAATTGGAATTGGATTTTTTTTAAATGCCATGACTTTTCCATGACTGTACGAATCCTGCGTATCTCTTTACTGGCCGGTATGAATTATTTCAACAACCATTTTCAAACTCACAATACTTAGAAAACTGAGGAAGATCTTCATCACACGGATTGTTGAAAATGGGAATATAGCAACAAGGCATTTCATCCCAAAATCACACCGACAAGCACAATCTCCATTTCCACCACAGGTCCCTTCAAAGACTGCTACCAGGTGCGACAGTCCGGACACAGCGTCAGCGGGATGTACCTGCTGAAGACCAACGGCAGCGAGCGGCTGATCCAAGCCTGGTGCGAACACGGACTGGACAACGGGGGATGGACCGTGTTGCAGAGGAGGAGAGACGGCTCGGTGAACTTCTTTCGGAACTGGGACAACTACAAGGTGAGGCGAGGGGACGCGTCGGGGGGGCGGGGGGGTGGGCGTCCGCTGGGGGGAAACCCCCGACCGAAATGACAGAGGGCTGTTTTCCTTTCCCGTCGAAGTGACTCAGAGGTTCACGTTGGGCTGCCTCACACTTGCTCCGTCAATGTAAACAAGCTTAGCGGTGGATTTCCCCTCGCGCTGAAACCACAGCCAAGAAGCCGGAGCCAGGGAACCTACGTGCACGTCTACGCAATCAGGGAGTCACGGAAGGCCGAGAGGGAAACACGACTCAACCGCACTGGAAGAGAGACCGGTTCCTTCTCCTCCTCATGCGTCAGCCTTTGCGATTGAGGCGTAATCCAGGATCTAGCTGAGCAAGAACAAAAACACATTTACACGGATATGTAGCAGAATATAAAAACGTCTGCTCTCAGTTTTCTCTTCAATCAAAAGTAGAAATGGCATAAAAAATGGCTTAGGGAAAGAGGTTTCCTCTCGGTCGTGAAATTATATTGAGGAGTGAATACGTAGATGCCGTTTGAATCGGGTACAGATGTTCACTACAGTTCAAAAGTTTGGGGGCAAAGCACCGTTTTTGTCAATGAAGATAACATTAAATTATTCATAAATACTCTCTACATTGATAATATCCAGCCATCCATTATCCAAACCGCTTATCCTTCTTTAGGGTCGCGGGGCTAAATTGTATGATTTAAATTCTCTTTGTGACGTTTTTATTTAAAAAAAGACATTCTTCTGCTCCCAAGAAGTTTGACTCGTTTCTTCTCATTATAAAATAAAAATGTAAAAGTGTTGGTAGGTCATATTAAAGTCTCGGCGACCCGAAAGAAGAATAAGCGGTTTGGATAATGAAATGGAACATTGATAATGTGTAAATGACTATTCTCTGGTGTTAATGAAGTCTCTACAGAGGTGTGTAGAGGCCCATCTCCAGTGTTCTAATGGTACATTGTGTTATCGCCTTAGAAGACTAGCGGAGGGGTAGAAAACCCTGGGGAACCCTTTTTGTGTGAGCGCAGCTGAAAACAGTTACGCTGGTGAGAAAAGCAGTAAAACTGGCCTTCCTTTGACCCACAAGAAGAACAACATTAATATTTACAATAAAAATCATTATTTATAACCTCGTCAACGTCTTGACTATATTTTATATTAATTTTGAAATTCATTTGATAAATAAAAGTGAGAGTTTTCATGGAAAACACCAACATTGTCTGTGTGACCCCAAACTTTTGAACGCTAGTGTACGTTTGCCGTATAGCCATCAAACTGCAGCCGGACCCTCTAGCCCTCCACGCATCATCAACTCAAACCCCCCCCCCCCCCCCCTGCAGAAAGGCTTCGGGAACATCGACGGTGAGCACTGGCTCGGCCTGGACAACATCTACAACCTGGGGAAACAGGGCGACTACAAGCTGATGATCGAGCTGGAGGACTGGGTGGGGAAGAAGGTGTACGCCGAGTACAGCAGCTTCCACCTGGAGGCGGAGAGCGAGGGCTACCGGCTGAGGCTCGGCACCTACCAGGGGAACGCCGGGGACTCGCTCAGCAGCCACAACGGCAAACAGTTCACCACGCTGGACCGGGACAAGGACGCGTTCTCCGGTAAGGGGGCGGAGTCACAAATGATTTTTTGGGATTTGTTATATTAAAAAGTATGTAGACTCGACACACAACATGGATTAAGCTCCTCCCACACTGTGCGTCTCCTCTCCACCAGGTAACTGCGCCCACTTCCACAAGGGCGGCTGGTGGTACAACGCGTGCGGCCAGACCAACCTGAACGGCGTGTGGTACAGCGGGGGAGTCTACCGCAGCAAGTTCCAGGACGGGATCTTCTGGGCCGAGTACGGGGGCGGGTTCTACTCCCTCAAGTCTTCGCGCCTCATGATCCGACCGATCGACTGAGACGGCCGGCTCCCCGTCAGACGCACCTCGGTGTCCCTCCTCATCTTCATCGACCCACAAAACCAAAAGACTGTAGAAAGGCAGAATCCAGGAATCTGCCCCCCCCCCGCCCCCCTCCCCCCACACGAGGAGGTGGCAGGAGTTCGTGGCCAGACTATAACGACCCCGGCGGTCCGCGGGGTCGACGGCGAGATGAAGACCGATGGCGCCGCCCTCCTGGTCTTGGGACCATCCAGTGTTGCTCTCACGTGTCCCATTTTACTCACTCTTGTATGTTATAAAAAAGAAAAGGGAAATGGTCAGTTACTTAAAAAAGACAAGATTTCTTCCGAGCAGCTAACGGGAACTTTTTTTTGAAGATGTGCTGGATGTTTAACCACAGCATGAAGCGTGTAACGCCGTGTTGCCGAGCGGTTCGAGGACAAACCGACCGTCTAGCGGCTTCTGGGTTTGGTCTGGGACTTGGGGTGGGGGCATTCCTTTGACCCCAGCATTGAACCTTACCGGTGTGCATATCGCGAGCTGGCTTTGGTATGTAAATATCTTTTTGGCTTTGTTTGTAAAAGGTAATTTAAGAGGTGAATGTTCACAATGTTGTAACTCTGCCATTCTTTGTTATTTATCAGTGTATTTATAGTAAATAGTCATTTTATATTCAGCCCTGTAACAAAACAATGCCCAATGTGTTTCCCCCCCTGCCATGTAAGAGATACAGTTATCTCACTCACACACACTGCCCGTTTTCATAAAATAAAATTCTTTTGTAAACAGACTGGTTTTTCATTCTTTTACTTTAAAAATAAATAAAAGCCCAAAGGAAAAAAGTTATTAAATTATTTCCGTGAATGTAAAACGTGCCGTCTGAGAGACAGGAGCTTAAAAACAGAGGAGCGCCAACGGGAAAAAGGAGGGAGGACTAAGGAATACGTTATCAGATTGGACTTCAAGGTAAAGACGGGTATAGATCACGTAGAGGAGGATTAGAAATGCTGCTGCGATACGAATGATGTGATAAAAATGAAAGAAAAATGGACAATAAGGTTGATGGCTGGCAAGAGAAAGAGAGACGGGGGAACATTCCTTCCACATTAAAACAGTCGAGCTTATTTCCCCGAAATACAAACGTATAAATCTTGAAGTTGTGGCTCCCCCGAGGTTCTTCTCCCCTCCGAGGAACCGTAAGTCAGGACTGGGTCAGAGGAGCCGCCCGACGCGAACACGGCGGCGGCAGAAGCTCGCGGACGCCATCGACACGTGTTCAAACACACACACACAGTGAGGCGTGTAGAGTTCACTGTCAGCTATCTAAAACACCGTACGCCCAGGCAGTTTAAGAGTCCAGGCCGGGGGGGGGGGGCTGGCTGGCTGGGTCTTCCATTCCCGACACCTTCGCCCCGGGGCTTTCCACGCCATCGAACACGCCACACAATGCAGCTACGCCAACAACTACGTGGCCACTAAGTGGTTTGTGTTTGTGAAGTGGTGGAGCAAAACGAGACGCACGAAGCATGGAGCGTTCTGACTTGGCCCCTGTTGACTTCAATTCATCATCATCATCATCAGAGTGATTGACATACAAATGGAGTTTTTCTGGGAATCAGCGATTTTCTCATCTCAAAAAAATTAAACTACAAAACGGCGATTGCGGTGAGGCGGCGTTGGCTGACGTGGTGCGACGGGGTGGGAGGGGGTGAGGTGGGTGGACGTCTTTCTGAAAGCGTGTGCGTTTTGTCACAGTGGAGCCACACACACACACACACATCTGTGTGGGCTCTTTGTCCTCGAGTGATTGGCCGGAGAACAGGAAGCAGCTCATCTGAGCATTTAACAAGCCGGGCCTGCGGGGAGCGCAGACAGGAGGGGGCTGTGTCTGCCAGGCTAATGGCAGGTCAGAGTTCACACACACACACACACACACATGTAACACTGTGGAAAAACCAAAGCCGTGCGACTACAGAGCCGACACACAGCGCTCTTTTATCACTAGAGATAAGCATCCAAGCCAAACGTGACAAAAGTGACGCACACACTTGTTACAGGTGAACCCTTGTGTGGCGTTCTTAACACACATGGTAATGTAGCCCTCAGCTGGCGGTTGGGCCTTTGATAAAGGTGCTTTGTAAGGTGAGCAGAGATGTAAAAACTCCCCCCCCCCCCCCCCCACTCCCCCACTCTGAAACAGGCACTGTGGTTTTCAATCTTCCACACATTCATTTATTCGCAATTCTCAAGGGAAATAGTCGATTCATGACGAGGGCGACAGCGCTGGCGATTTACACACACGCGATTTACACACACAGTGACAAATGTGTGCCATTTCCCAGCATGGGGTAAAAAGTGCTGCCAACAACTGTCTCTCTCTGTGTGTTTATTTGCACACACTCGAGCGGCTAAGCTTGAATCACAGCAGTATCTATGATACGAGCCCGACGGCAAGGGAACAACAGAGCACACCAACGTCAAAACAAGAACAAACAGTACAGCAACACACACACACACACTCAGGAGTTCCTCTCTGATGTCATGTGGAGGAGGAGAAGAACGAGCGGGTGGAGGATGAAAATGGAAAAAGATAGTGTGTGTGTTTTGAAGTTGTTTTTATTGCTGTATGAGGGACTTGTATCTCATATTACGACCTGCGTATATTTTTTTCTTCCTCGTATTTCTCACGATTCTTTAGTTCTTTTTTTCTGGCTGCTTTTCGAGGTGTTTTACAACAAAGCAGCAGACGTACGTTCCGCCACTTCAAGGAGAAAGAGACGAGGCGAACAGCCGGGAGACTCTTTAGGGGAGCGTCTCGTCTCCGCTGCCGACGGAGGAACGCGCAATAAATCTCCACCGACCGACGAGCGCCGGCCCGAAGAACCGCGGGAGACGTTCAGTGGGAACGCGGACGGTCCCGAGAGGAGCCCGTCGGCCCGCTAACACGCGAGGAAGCCTTTTCATCGCGTCCTCCAGAGGCTCTGTGTGGGTTACCTAGGTACGGGATGCAGGACACCATGCTCTGGCTGCTGATGAAGTCCCTCAGACGTTTGTAGTTGTCCTCCTTGGACATCAGGTAGTCGAGCCGGTCAAACGTCGCCTTGTCCTTACGACTCAGCAGCTGGACGGGAGGAAGGAGAGAGAGCGTGAGGATGGAGACAAACGAGCCGTTTGACTCGGAAGAAAAACAACGGGATTTAAGACGCCTTCCCTCAGCTGGCGGCGCAATCAATTTGTTTCTTTGAGTGATTTAACATTTTTCCAGAAACACTCGTTTAAGGCGCCCGTTGCTGAAGTCAGTCCCGTCACCTTTTCCAAACAATGACCTCTTTAAATTTACTACCCATGCCTGAAAGAGTAAAAAAAAGAAAAGAAAAAAGACCCCATGGTGATATTCTGCCATGATTTGCAGTCGACAAGGTCAAAAGAAAAAGAAGAAAAGGTCGTTGTGTTGTGCAGAATACTAATTTTAAAAAAACATCACTATCGCCGGCTGCTTGTTTCAATGAACTGGCCACAGGGCCGGAGGTCTGCTGCTCCTCCATGGAAGGGACGGACTGACAGTGTGTGCGTGTGTGCAACAGAGAAGGCATCAAACGACAGTACATCTGATCTGCTGACAACAGGAGTTTTATAGGTTGTGACGATAAGAGAAAGTACTAATGATACCCGCAGGGATCAAAAGTATGTGTGTGTGTGTGTGTGTGTGTGTGTGTGTGCGTGTCCTCCTGTCCTCTCAGAAGTAGGTGAGCGGCGCTCTGGCCAGCAACAGCATTCGCCGAGAGGCTAAAAGAACATTCCGTGGTTTTCCTGCGGAGCCGTTTCCCCGTGACATCATGGCCTCAGCATGCGTTGTGTAAGCTCTTCCATCAGGACGCGGAGACACATCGCTGATCCCTCAGGGGGTGGTGATCGTTTGTAACGGATACCGACGCATAGTTCCCTGCCTGAAGACGGTCCGTTGTAGATGTTCTAGACCACAGGTGTCAAACACAAGGCCCGTGGGCCGAATCCGGCCCGCCGCATCGCTTTGTGTGGCCCCTGGCGGCTTTTAGAGACACGCGATCACCTTTTCTTAAAGAAATTGAAGAGAAATAACCTTTGCTTTAATTTTGAAGGTTTTAGATTAAATGGATTTCTGTTGTAATATTAGAGACATTTTCTTATGTATAAATATTTCTACACTCAAATAAACAATAATCAAATGCAAAGAGAGTTATTTAACAATAAATTTGAGATGTTTATAAAGTGTTTCCGGCCCTTTAAGAGGGCAGCCATGATGCTGATTTGGCCCACGGTGAACATGAGTTTCCTCTTTATTCTGAGTTGACAAACAAATAGAATGTACTCTAGTCTTCCATATTAGATTAAACGTTCTAAGTAGGGCTCGGATTAGAAGAAACAATATGAACGTTCAGGCTCACTCATGTGGCTCAAAGTGGAACTGCAGATAATCATTTAAAATAAAAACAAGCAAACGTATTTGTTGACCTTTTAAATTCTCCGGTCTTTGGGGATGACTGCCCTGAGTCTCTCTCTTTGGTTTATACACATTCACCCCGTGCCGTCAGTTGTGTGCTCGTCCTGATGAGCCTTTGTTTACGCGTCCCGTGTTTGTGGTACACGTCACCAACAAACTGCAAATACACTCACCGCCCAGGTCTTGGCCAGCCTGAAGATGGGGGCGCTCTGCAGCGCCGACACCACGGCCATGACGGCGTGGAGGTTGTTCATGTCGCACAGTTTCTGTTGAAAGAAAACAACATTTGTATAAAGTACAAAGAGCGCGCATTAGGTGGGATTCTTCGCGATGCAAACATCCGTCCCGGCGGCATTTGTGTACCTTGGCGGTGCGAATGTACAGACTCAGCACCTCGGCTCTGATCTTCAACGTCTGGGCGTGGAGGATCTCTCGTACCACCCAGAAACTCGTCTAGGGGGAAGAAAATGGGAAAAAGAAAATGGAAATTATGGCAAGTCCCACAAACTCCCCCCAGGGGTCATGCGGTCATGTTGACCAATGGTTTCCCAGGACTTGCAACCAAATTTCCAAGACCAAACATGTTGTGACATCTCGGTGTATGGATGGTGGAGCTGCTGTTGCTATGGCCACAGAACATTTCAGTCATGGTGCGTTCACACGCAGCGAGAGCGTATGCCGGCTTATATTTTGAGCGTCTATCTTTAAAAAACATGAATTATTTCAAACTCCAGGCCTCGAAATGACCATTTAAAAATTCTTGACTTAGCAGACCCGGAGGGGGGGGGGGGGGTGGAGGGGGGTGGATGCTGCAGATCTGAGGACCGCAGAAATCTTCCTCTCACGTGTTACACTCAATGAGGATTTCAATGAGGATTTCAGGATTTCAGGGAGGAAAATCCAACCCGATTCCACAACAGACACACACCGTGACGCCTAATGCGGCGAGCGGAGGATGGAGGAGTGTTCGGAGTGCTTCGGCCGGACGGAGAGCGATGTCAGAAATATGTCTGTGGGGAGAACGCCGGAAAGTCGACGTTCTGATTACACACACACAAGTCGGTGAATCAATCAGTGTTAACGCTCCGGGGAGAGCGGGGAATGGAGAGGGAGAAAAGAAAAAAGAGGAGCAGTGTGAGGGATGAGAGGGGGGGGGGGGGGTCGTGCCACGGGGCTGCGCAGACGTCTGTACATCGTGTCCCGATGAGACCGGCGCAGGCGGCCTGACCAGCTGCTCGTCCTCCCTCTGGAGCCGCGGCCGAGAGGCGTTCTTCTTCTGCACCTCAATAAATTAGTGTGTGCGCCGGCTTCACCGGTCGTTTTGTTTTTTACTGCCTTCTTGACGTGCTCATAATTTGAGCCGACAGCTGGCTCTTTCTTTTTTTTCTCTCCGGGAAACAGCCCGAGACTTGTTTTTGTTGCAGGGGAAGAGGTGAAGAGCTGAGGAGTGAAGAGATAAACTCCTCTCTCTACACACACAGGCCGGTGCTCTCGGTAGGTCCGACCCACTGGTGAGAATATCGTCTGTTCCCATTCGCTCATCATCGCCACTAATTCTCCATTTTCACTGCGGTAAGGATTTCAGCCTGTGAGCCAAGTCGCCGCACAGAACAACGACGCACTGATCACAACCAGTTATTCTCTCCTGGCATCTCCTCCTCTCCCCTCTTCTCTCCTCCTCTTCTGCTCCGTTGGCTTTCTCTCGGGAGCTTTCTGGGACTCTAGCCTCCAAATCCAAGTCCCATTACCCCCCCCCTCTCATTTTACTCGGCTCGCGGCGGCTGAAATGTGTGCCGCTAACATCTTGAATCACCGTTTGGGATCTTGCTATACATGCCGAGGTTCCCACGACAACGCATTCTTGTCGGATCGTCTCATATTTATCCTGGAGGGCAGTGGAGTGGGTCTTAAAACATTCTTCAAAAGGAGCCTGGCAATAACACTGGAAGTGGATTAAAGGCGGCCTCTTACGTCATCACCCACAACTTCCTGATGATGATGATGATGTCACTGGGCACCGGGTGGGAATACAGATCCCTGCATGCAGCATGCGCATTAATAACCAGGACAAAACAAACTCCTTCCTGTCAGACGACCCGGGGACTATTTATGACGAGGGAGACCCGGAGATATTTCGGCGCTGCCACGACAAGCCGGGCTTCGAAAAAAAACGAAAAAAACACTCCGGGCGATGATTTAGTGCTCGCTGGACGGAGGCAGAGCTGTAACTTCTCCATTCCTGAACGACCACGGCTCATAAATACTTATTGCGTTGCAGCGGGGGGGGGGGGGGCTCTGAGCTCACCTGGTTGAACCTGCGAGTGAAGGCCACGACATTTGGGGCGGAGCTGTGCTTCTCCTTCTTGTTCCAGCCGCAGCTCGACAGCTCCTGAAACACACACGCAGGGAACAGACATTATGGACTGAGCCAAAGTTTATTTATATATATATATATATATAAATGTACCCAACAGTCACGTCAGAGGTCCCCCCCCCCCGTCTGTACAATGTGCTCACGGTGAAGTTGCCGTTCCCTTTTCAAAGGTGCACCAGACTGATTCATTTAACTTTAATTAGTAATCGTGCTCAACTCAATTCTGACAAAATTCCAATATTAGACCGAGTCTGGATCCAACTTCAAAACTTTACATGTTAGTTTCCATGGCAGGAAAACCATTAACTAACCACTAATGATGACTCTGGAACACCCACGGAGACTTCAAGTGTTTATGCACCGACGCCGGCCAACATGACGGGGGTCACGTGACACATTTCAGCCAATGGGAGAGCGGACACAAGGACAAACAAGCCAATCGTAACATTGTTGATTTAAAAATTGTAAATTGTTTCACGTGGGAGACGCTTGTTGATCATCTACAAATCACAACACATTCAGCCGAAGACTGCAAACTCATGAAAACACGACTGTGGGTTTTTTTGTAAAAGAAACAGCGAATAAAAACTAAATTGGAATGATGTCAAAGACATCCGACATCATAGCACTATTTGCTGTGCACTTTTGTGACCCATTAAATCGAAGAACACGCAAAGTCATTTCCCCCCCAGGCTGGACTCGGCCTCACGAGGCGGAGGAGACCACACAGACTGAGGGGAACCCGGAGCTCCTCCTCCCGGCCCGGAGGCCAACGACACCAACGCAGAAGTGGAAGAACGTAGCCGCCGGCGCGTGGGCGAGGCGACGACTCGAGCTCAGGGTCGAGGAAACGAGGAGAGGCAAGGGGAGAGAGAGAGAGGAGACGAAGGGATACGGTGAAGACCGCGAGGCCGACGAGCCGGAGTGGAGCGCCCGCGTCACGGCGCCGACTCACCGGAGGAGAGCTCGCCGTTTATTTACACATCTCTCCTTTTTTCTTAAATAAGCGCTTCCCTCTCTCCCTGACCCTCCTCCTCCTCCTCCGAACGATAATAAAGATCAGATTCCAGGACAAACACCCCGCACCCAAACTTCACCTCATCCCAAACTTCGCTCAGCGCTGGGATCTGTTTTTACGACGGCGTCGTGAGGCGCAAGACATCAAACGAGAGGCCGAGGAGGAGGAAGACGAGCAGCTGCAGCCGAGCTGCCGTGACCTCATGAAATGTCTTTTTGTTCTCCGTCTGCATTGTTCATGGAAAACTGGAGCGCTGGGAGCCATGGGGATATTATGGAGAGGCCACGGGGACGATGAAGATGAGGAACAGGGTGGAAAAAGAAGGAAGATGGGAGGGGGGGGGTTTGGAGAGCTCTTGAGGATGACAACGGAAAAATGTGAACTGGACAGTTATGCGTGTTGCTGATCTGGACGAGTAGAACCCAAAAGCCATTACCATGTTCTGCTGTCTCTGGTCTCCAGGTCGACCCGGTACCGACGCCTTGAGATGTGCGCTGGCGACCTTTTAAATATTTAATGAGACCCGTTAACGGCGTCAAAATGTCTGGTCGGCGCATGTTCGCTCGTCCCCAAAAAAAAAAAAAAAAAGCTTACTCAAGTTCTACAGAACTCGAGCGTTCCAGAGCTAAAGGTTCCCACGGACGAGGGTCTGGGAAGTCCATTTGTTCTGGTTGCTATGGTGACGGTGGTGAATGCCCTGACACTGTCACCGTAATATTCAATTATCATATGAATTCTGGAGTTTGGGGTTCGTTGATCTCAGCCAAATTTGAAAAAGGGGGGAAAGAAGTCGTGAACTGAATGATTGTTTCAGCAGCGGCGTCCATTACCTCGCTGTCCACGCCGTGGAGAGATGACTTTCCCAGCTGACCCCATGAGACGATTCTTACGGTAGTTGAGGCCGCGAGACGACCGTAAAAACATCTCTAAAAACTCACTGTGATGGCGGAGAGCCAATCACACGAGTCCTCCGAACCTCAGCGTTCGTTTATTCTCAAGTACACAATCGTACACAAAATATTTCCAATTTTCTCCCAATGGGCTCGGACCTCCGCACGCCCCCAAACCGAATGCGGTGCGTTCAGGTTGCAGGGTTTCTTTGCCAACCCACGCTGATGGTTTTTTTGAGAAATCCTCTTTGACAAGGACAAATCTGTCCCTGAGGTTTTTGCGTCTACAGCCAACACATTATTTTCCTCCACCTTCCAGCGTGATGAATGTGTACTGACCGTCACGCTGGCAAGCTGCATTGTGGGTGGGATTCCCAACTATAGCCGTTTGTGGAGCAATTATTGCCCAATCCCTCCACCAGAAAAACAACCTGTATGGATTACGGGGACCCGGCAGAGAACTGGGACAGTTTAAAAAATATATATATATATATACACTTTTATTAATCCCCAAGGGGAAATTAGTTCTCTGCATTTAACCCATCCTTAGTTATTAAGGAGCAGTGGGCTGCAGTGATACGCCCGGGAAGCAACTGGGGGTTCAGTGCCTTGCTCAAGGACACTTCGACTTGCAACTAATGGGGAGAGCGGGGATCGCACCCACAACCTTGCGGTTGCAGGACGGCCCTCTTACCCCACTGAGCTACAGCCGCCCCACGGAAAACACAATATATTGAGCAAACTTCATTCATTTATGATATATATATATATTAGTGCTGTGAAAAATAACGCGTTAATGAGTTATGATTAAATTACAGGATTAATTAGTTAATTTTTTTTAACACATGCGCAGAATGAGCTTCCAATACGTCTGGTGTTGGTCGTCTCTAACCAGCAGCATGTCATTTTGTCTTTACGTGTCGCGTTAACACTACTCCGATCTCCGTCTCGCGCGCCGCAGAGCTCCGATGCCGGCATCGGGCCGAAAAAAAGTCACTTGCACCCCCCCCCCCCCGGCAACAACTCTACTCAGCCGCGCACTGGTGAGCAAGTTATGTGCATCCCTGTGTATAAATTTATATATCCGTCTTTTGTCATAAATCTTTATGTTCTCACAAAAATATACCGAGAATATCAGTAATATGTGATTAATCCACAGAAACTTGTGATTAATTTGATTAAAATTTGTAATCATTTCACAGCCCTAATATATATATACACACACAAATATATAAAAATATATAATTAAATAAATGTATATATAAATTATATGAATATATATATATATATGAATATATATATAAATAAATATATGTATATTTTGGCTGAATTGGCCAAAGCCACTAAATTGCTAACTTGGCTTTTGTCATAAGCGTCCCCCACTCCCCACACGTTGCCCTTTTGCCTTAATATTGCACTCCTGATCATGGCCACTAGGGTTGACGACTGGTTGCAAAAAGAAGTCCGATTGTATAGAAGTCTATATAGTAACTCTACTTCTCTCTTGATTTATTCCCCCAGTAAACATCGTAAACATGAATTTGTCTCGATCTCTAGTTCCAAGTCTTCTTCTATACATCATGATGTCATCTTTTAGTAAATGATGGTCATTTAGAGTCAGACCATAAAGCAGGGGATGCTTTATGGCTCACTATTATTGATCTGGTCCAGGTGTTGTCTGTGTCTTTCTTTAAACGCTTAATAAAAATAGTATAAGGCCAAGAAAAGCTGGAGCCGGTCCGTGATATTTTCCAACGTTATTTTTGGAAAACGTAGCGCGTCGACGAGAAACTTCAAAGTTGTTTGAAGGAGACGAAGATGAAGGAGCAACGTAAAGTAATGTTAGAGAGGGAATTATGCCCCATTTCACTTGGTTTTAAAATCATTCATCAGACTGGTGCTTGAAACCATCGACCATCTACTCTCTCCAGCTACTGGTTAAAAAACTGGCGGCCTGATTACATCTTCGAAACCGCAGTTCACAAACCCCCCGTTGATGTCGGTGTCTCTACGCTTCGTTTGATCTTTACATCTTGCTCTTATCGGACGATCTGTGCAAACTACAGCGAGCGATCCGATCCAGCTCCCTCCGGATGAATTACAGATGCGTCAGCGCTTTCAGAAAAGTCCTTGTAAATTAAGACGAGGGGATGAGATCTCGCCTCCTTGGGATCCATCTCGTCGTTTTCACGACCAAAAGAAACTCGGCGGCGGGTCGTCGATGACCCGTCTGTCTGCTCGACTGATGACCGTCAGAAACACGCCTTCTGGCCTCTCCATTACACTCGCGCCGGCTCTCCGGCCATCTTTTCTTTTTTCCGGTCTCGCAGACATTGCATTGTGGGAAGTGAATTATCACAGCAGCCCTCTCTCGCACGGCAAAGCCTAGCGAGCGGTCACTGAACGCATCATCGGGAGCAGATGTGTTTAGGCTCGGCGCTGTCAGCTGCGTCACGGTGCGCTCGCCGTCTGAGCCTTCTCTCGAGGCCAGAAGAAGATGAAGAGCTCCTCCTCCTCCTCCTCCTCCTCCTCCTCCAGCGATGGACTCAGGCTAACGAGGTCCTCTGTTCTACCGCCGTCCTGCTCGCGGTACGTTCTCCGCCTGTGCGTCATGTACAACATGTTTTAGAAAGAAGACAAAAACGTTGTTAAACAGCCAGCGCGCACATTAGCGCTCGGACCGCCGGCCTCTCTCCGTTCCTCTGCACACAAGCACCGTTTATGGAGAGAGATGGGGGGTGAATATTGAACACACGAGACACCGTGCGCGGCCAGATCACGTAGTCGGGTGCAGTCATTTTGGAGTTTAGGGCCGTCTTGGAAGGCGCGGACGGCCGGTGCGGAGAACTGAAACCGTGCGCAGGAAATGATTTGCAGCGATAAGATTGTTTTGGACTTCTGCAGCGGCGGCCGTCGTCAAGGGGGATCGAGGGAAAACAGTCCGAATGTGTGCAGCCGCGGGGCCGGCGGGAACACTTGGAACCAAAGCGGGTGGAAAATTCGAGTCGTCTTCGAGTTTGTTATCATGCAAGTAGTCAGAAAATGTACAACGTGAAAACCTTCTGAAGAACATCTGGTCTGGACGTGCGAAACGGACGAAAACTATTCTCTCTCGACGGGGAGACGAACGAGGAGCATCGTGGAAACCAACGCCGCTCTGAAAATGACAACGCCTTGTATACGTTGACCCCGATTCCATGTCCACAACTGTGACACAATGTGTGTGTGTGTAGAGCTCAATGTTGTAACAAGGCATTTAAATAGTGCATACAAAAACACAAGTGGGCTGCATGTCAGTAAAAACATTATTGCACAACTCAACACATATTTAATATTTTCCTATTCAGGCAGTGAGCCCAGTGAAGCAGCAGGCACACACACACACACACCTACACACACACACACCTGCGTCTCCCATTATGCGTCTGAGGAGGCCGAGGAGACAGCAGTGGAAACTTTAGCCGCGTTTCCCGTTCTCTCGGAGCTGCTGTGCTTTCCTTCTTTCCTTCCTTCAGCCTCTCCCTCTGCAGCCTTCATCTCCTTGTCAGCCCCCCCCCCCTCCCCCTCATCCCACTACATGACCTTCCAAAATATCTGACGTCTTAAAAGCAATAAGTGAGCCGCTGTCCCCGTGCACCCGACCCCGTGAACCTCACTCGCTACATCGGGCGGAAGCGAGCGGACACATGTTCACGAGGCTCATAAAACCCTGCGAGCCAGCCCAGACGGCGAGCGTGTTCTCGAACGCTGCCGCGTGAACTCGGTTCAGGGGAAGAAGACGAGGGCCCGAGTGGCGGAGCGGGGGAAACCTGGTGCACGACGAACCATTTAAAATTAACCCGAAAGCTCTCGCCACATGACGACGTCGTTACTTAAGATCAATTCAAAATGCACGACCGAGGGGAATGATAACCGTGTGTGTGTGTGTGTGTGTGTGTGTCCGCTGACAAGTCTTCCCCACATGCAGAAGCAGGAGACAGACTGCAGCACACCGCACTGGGATGTGGTCTGTGTGCTGCTGTTATAAAAAGGCCACAGCGGCCGACCGTAAACACAAGTTATCCATGACGGCTGTCAGGACCATGCAGAGGAGGAGGAGGAAGAAGAGGAGGGGAAAAGAAAGGGAGGGTACACAGGATCCCACTGGGGAGACAGACCGGGCAAGACCCAGATGTCCCCTTTTACCTGCATCACTGTGATAAGTGCGCCTGTGTGTGTGTGTGTGTGTGTGTGTGTGTGTGTGTGCGTGGCTCACCTCTGGCTGGATGGCCTTGAACACGGGAGCATCCATGAGCATGATCTGACTCTGGAGGAGACACAGCACAACAGATTCTTCAGACGTTGCTCGGTTCGGGCGACATCATCGCCCGCTGGACGGATCCAGGCAAGCCGAGACGACGGGGAAACGATTAAAACACCTGTAGAGGCGTCGTCCTGTGGAGCAGGTGGCTGGGACCCTTCTATTGACATTTCTATAACTTGATACAGCTTGAGAAGTCATTACATGACGACGCTGCAGTTAGAAAGATAAGGAGCGCCCCCTGGTGGTTGAAACTGAGAAGAACACAGACACTGGGAGACCTTTATTGGGCCTCAGACTAACAGGACTCAGGACTATGAACGCAAAGCGGCCCGATCGACTCGTCATCAGAACTGTGATCGAGGGGAGACTCCCCTCTGCCATGCCTCTGGATTATGTTAAGAGGAATCTACATTGTTTTTTTTATGGACGTGGACCTTTTTAGTGCATGTTCCACATGTCATGCGCCAGTCTCGGTCAAAATCCTTTAAAAAGTCTTGGCGTCGGTTCAGCCTGGACGATCCTGAGCTGCGTTACTCCTCACAACGAGGAAAGGGGTGAACAGCCGAGGTGAAATCCATCAGCGCCGGCTCGGCACTGCCAAACCTCTAATCTATTCCTTCTGATCCAAACTCACCCCACTTCCTCCTCCGTCACCCCGTCAGCACTTCACGTTTGTGCTTACAGAACTTTTTTTTTCTTCTTTAAACACTCGGACAAACTTAAACTTCACTTACTGCATATTCTTCGGGAGTGACCTTCAGCACATCGAACACAACGGCGTCAAAACTCTTCTTCAGGTCCGAAGAGCCCTTATCGCTGAGAGACTCGGCGCTGCTGCTCTTCTACAACACACACACACACACAGTTGCATTGTAAGGAAAGAAGGAGGATGGCGGTGCTGTGTGTGTGTGTGTGTGGGGGGGGGGGGGGGGGCTCACCTCAGAGAGTGTTGCAGCGGTGGTGGTGATGATGCTGCCTGACCGGCCATTGGTGAGGTCCATCATTCCCACACCATCTATCTTCAGCGCACCAGACCAATCATCCTCAGCAACGCCTGCCCGGCCCTCTGAAAACAAACACACACACACGGTGAGTTCATATCTTCAAACGTTAACCAGTCTTTCTTCGCCCAGCAGCAACAACAGCACCACCTACTGGTGGATTGGCGCAGCGTCAGCTCATTATCACAGAGTGAACCTGAATTCAACTTCAAACCAAATCAGCGAGGACGGAGTTCGAGGTGGCGCTTCAGGTCACATGACGTCTATTCTTCAGTCCCTCCTGGAGAGGGATCCTCCTCTGTTGCTCTCCTGAAGGTGTCTTACTTTTTTTTTATACCCTTGAAAGGATTTCCCCCCCCCCCATTTCTTGGGAGTTTTTTTTCCCTGATCCGATGTGAGGTCAAAGGTCAGCGATGTCGTACGTGTACAGATTGGAAATCCCGCTGAGGCAAATTTGTGATATTATGCTATATGAAATAAACTGAATTGAATAATTAAGTTTGTGTGACCGAAAGGAAGACCACAAACAAACGGACCAATCGCGGCAGAGCGGCGCCTCCCGTGTTGTCCGAGGTGGGATTCCTGTTTTTATCAATGGAGCCTCGTGGCTTTGAAGAGCGTCTGGATAACGGAGAGGGCCGCGGTGAGAATGTTCTAAACATAGAAAACACTTATGATATTGATTTGTTTTGGGCGTGTAGTGAACTCTCACAGGTTGGTTGCTGTCTTTGACCAAATGTCAAACACTAAAATAGGTTTTCCAAGCTGTAACAAACAACGGTTTGTTTATTTAGTTGAATAATGATCAAATCAACATAGTGGCTCTTTCTTAAACTATGAACCATCAACTCATTGTTATGTAGTTTCATTTGGAGAAATCACTAAATGTTGCACAAAAAGCAAACGTGGAGTCTTTTAAATTCTAATATTTTCCTCATAACTCTGCAGAGTATCAGTTATGACTTCTGAAAAAAGACGTTTCTTGGAGTGATGGAAACCCAGAGATTCATTTGAGACGATTTCACGCTGGAGGCTCCACGGAGCAGATTTAAACTCGGACTGATTTCCCATCAGGATAATATCTCTCTGAATGTTCTTCTCTGCCCACGACCGGAAAAAAAGAAAAACCCTCGGAGACTTTTCCCCCGCCGAAGGCCCAGAGAGGGAGACAGTAATGAAAAATATGAAGTCGCTTTGAATGCTGAAGCCATCCCCTTGTGCGCCTGACAATGCCAGCCTGTGTGTGTGTGTGTGTGTGTGTCTGTCTCCCGGTCTGTCTTCTCGGCTGCCTCCAGGCTGGAGCGGGCCGGTGCTTTAAGAGCCATTAGCTGCCTCCCCCAGCTGCACTCTGCCGAGCCGCGAGCAAACATCATGACATCACGACATATTTTTTTAGGGGGCATTTTTTGCCCCCAATGACTGAAATCCAGGAAATTGGGGGCACTTTTTGAATCTTGTGAAACGACATTTAACCTTTTGTTCAAAAATAATTATTATTTAGGCTTAGAGTATATGAGCAATTGTCATAAAATGGCAATAATAAGACTATTAAGTAGTAGTCTACAGAGTCAAGTGTTTTTTTTTACAGAAAACATCAATCAGACAATAGTATTCAGTTGTATTCTTATTTCTTTGTAGTTATTTATTCGTAGTATTTTTTTTAAACAACTATTAAAAATTGTAACTTATATCTTTATTTTTATATAATTAAAAATAATATTTATAGATTTTTTTTGTGTGTACCTACCTAGTACACACACAACAAAGCAACGAAACACTATTAAATTAACTAAATTATGGGGTCATTTTTTGCCTTTCCTCGTGATATCAGGGTCAAAATTATATTTCTTAGGGTCAGTTTTGCCCTCGTTTATTTCTGACGGGGTTCTAGTTTGAGGAAATGCTGACGACTGAGACTCGTTGGGTTTGTGCCCTCCTCTTCATCTAATGAGCAATGAGTCACGTACTGAAAAGAGTTTGAAAAAGACCGTTAGTATTCAACCCCAGGGCTCACAAACGGGTCCGTGCTGCCGCCGCCGCCGCCGCACCTTTGAATAATGAATAAAACTTAACGAGCCGGCCTGGCGAGAGAGGCGGGGCCAAAACTCACCGGTCACGCGTGTCAGATGTGCATAGCGTCGGCGGTTCACGTCTTCCTCGGGCTGCTGATGGCTGTGTGACAGAGAGCAGGGAGACACAATGATTCCTCTGAACATGAACACACACACGGTATGAACAGTAAACAGTGAATCTCAACTGAATATTAAATGAATTCTGCCACGCCTACTTCAACCAAACAGGGACACAGAAAGATGAAGACGAGGGTCGAGGGCTGCAGGGGGCCTTCGGCATCGTCTTTAAATTGCCCGTTTCGTCCAACTAAGTCAGAAAACCACTCCTCTGGGTTTAAAAAAAATAATCTTAATTTACTGGCCCATCAAGAGAGAAAATCCCCCAGCATGCCCTCTGCCTCAGGACCTCCCTCACATGCAATGCCTCCCGTCAGCCAGCAGGTGTCTCACTCCGACTGAGAAGACTAATGCCGCACACTGGCGGCTCAGATCTCATCATCGCCCTGCAGGCCGCGGGTCAGAGTGCAAGAGGACAAACGGTGGATTAAGATTTCCACTCCAAAGTAAACTTTAAACCTCGTGTGACATAATAAGCCCGCACAGAGCTTGAGGAGAGCAACGCGGGGGTGTTGTTGAGTCGCGAGCTCGGGATACAGAAGTAACGTCTCGTTGAGCACCAAGTGTGTGTGTGTGTGTGTGTCCGAGCTTCCAGACCCTGTCTTTACATCTCAAGGGAACGCCTCCTGAAGACGCCCACGCCTCCAGCTCCGCTGCTTCAGGAACACAGAGGAGGCAGCAGCTCCCCCTCCTTCTGAGTCACTGCCCTCCCCAGCCAAGTCTCAGGGATCCTGATGCAAGAGCCCCCCCCCCTCCTCCTCTCGTGTTGTTTGTGACATAATATTCTACGTGGTTGAGTCCTTGCCTCAAGTCAAGTCGGGGGCTGCAGCCGGATCCGTTTGTTTTTATTCTAAAATGGATTTTTAATTCCACCATTTCCTGCACGAATCATAAAATCCATGATCACTATAATAATTATCTTTATCACGGAAGTGAGGGATGATTTCGCCCACGTTGACGTTACATCAGGCAGCCACACACACACACACACACACTTCTCTTGTGATACAACCCACCGAAACAAAACCGTTTTCAAGAACACAAAGTTTTCATGGCCGACGGCGTGTCAGGTCGACGTTGGGGTCACAGACCGCCCGGCAACGCGTCCGCTGACGGAACCGCATGAGCAATAATAAGAGCTGTAGAGGGGTGTGTGTGTGTGTGTGTGTGTGTGTGCGAGCGCTCGGATGGGCCGACAACGTGTCGGCATCGTCTTCAGGGTGGGCTTAACGCACGTGAGGAGGAGGAAGCGGAGAAGAGCGGAGAAAGAGAAATTAAATCATTTGTGTGGTCCCCCCCTCTTTCCTTCCTCTCTCATCCCTCTTCCTTCCTCCCTTGCTTCTCCCTTCCCCCACCCTCTCCCTTACTTGCTTATCCCTCTCTTCCTTCATTCCTACTCTCTCCCTTACTTCACCCTCTCCCTCTCTCTCTCTCTCCGTGGTGATGTCTGACTGTTTTTTGACGTTCACATTTCTACTGCGGTTCAAACGAATCTCACACACACACACACACCGCCTGCATACCTATACGACGCCGGCCCTTTAATTGGTTCATCAAGAAATGATTAGCAGCTGATTGGATGATGTAAATACTCGCTGCAGGCCTCATTAAAACATCCCGCGGCCCCCATGGCTCTCTGATGAGCGGCACGTCATTAATACGTTATCTGTGACAAAACTGTGGCGGCGCGTCAAAAGGCGGGAAACACGGCGAGGAGCCAGCAGCTCACGTACTTTGTTTACTAAGGAGTTTTTAAAGCTGGTTATGAATCAAAAAGAGACATCGTAGTGACCAGGAGAGCCTTTGTTTACATGTTTACAGGTTGGCATGCGAGCCGTGAAGTAGACCACCGAGAGAAGCCATGTTTGATGTTTTATCTTGTGGTTATTATTACGGCTGATATTCTGGAGGAGGATCAGGAGAGAACATTGAAAATAAGTGACTGAAGAAGCAAAAGAAGGACGACTGCACAGAGCTAAACAACCGCGGCCGCTCATTCAAAAGTAGAGAGACTGTATTTTAAATTATTTCTAAAAACGCGACAATCAAATAGAGTATTTGGCTCTCCGCAATTAAATGAACGCGATCGGTTGCGACGTCATCGGCCCTTCGACCGCGCCGCTCGACCGGCTCCTCTTTGAGGTTCAGACTCAAACACGTGGTGCTGGCGGCGGTCCCAGGCGGCGGTCCCAGGTGGCGCTCGGCCTCCTCCCTTTGAACGGGGACAGGATGTAAATCCATCGTCACCCCCGCGCTCTCCCTCCGGCCTCACAGCGGCTCGATGCGTTTGAAGAGCAGAGGCGCCGAAGTAGGTCAGTGTGTTGAGCCGAGCCGACAGCGCATTAAGCTGTGCCACACACACACACACACATCAATCTGGTGATTTAAGAGGCAGATCAATGAGGAACTTTGTCCTCTCGTAAACACATCAGTTATGTAGAGATGAATAATAAAAGTCTCTTCCACAAAAGCATGAAAAACGAGACCGGGTCCCCGTTTCGAGGTTTCCGACAGACCCTGAACGCACCGAGGACGGTGCGCTCCGGGAGAGGAGGAGATAAACGAGGGTCCACTCCTCCACGCCGTCTTTATCCAGATGGAGAACACACACTTCCAACTTTGGGCATAACTACCAAAGAGCCTGTTTATCTCGGCCAAGAAGACCGCCCAGGAGAACACTATTGATCTGGAGATAACAGGGTCACACACACACACACACACACACACACTGGAATAACCTTCACACACACAGGGACACGTCATGTGGCTGCAAATCACAACCGTTCGATCCACAGTGGCACCGTCTGGTGTGTGTGTGTGTGTCAGAGACCAACACCCTTCATCCGCAATAACTTGCATTTCTCAATAAAAACAACTTGCTGAATTTGCTAAAATGTTGTGTTCTTGCCCAAGACTCTCTCCAACGGGTCCTTCCGAGAACAGGGTGTTCCCACCCACACACACAGTTTACTCCACACTACGGCTCCATCGACACACAACAGGAAGTGAGAACGTAGCTCTACATTAAAAATTCACACTTCCAGACTTAACGTCCATCCGATCGTCGGAGCAGCCGGAGAACACGGAGACAACCAACGACGCCACATCGGTTGACAGTAAAAGCTTTTTTCGTTTAAATCAATAGGTACTGAACCCAGTGACACACACACACACACACTGTGCTCCAGCCTCCTACACACCGAGCCATCAGTTCATGAATATTTAGGCCCGTCGGCGACTGGAAATGAGCTGAATCTCGCTGGAGAAACAGAGCCGCCAAGTGGGTCCTAAATGAAATAAATAAACAGCTGCATCGCTTACTCTGAATCAATTAGAATATAATACTTTAGAATAACCCCCCGATCAGCTGATCAATCCCATGCACAGCTGATGATGCTCTTTGTCCCCAGGAGGACCATCAAGGACCCCGACGTGACCCGAGAGGAACGAGCCGAGCGTACAACGTCGCCAAATCAACCGCTCCATTATATCCGATGACACATTGTGTGCGTCGGCCGCCTCGCTCCGGTCGTTAGACGCACAACGAAAGCTTGATTCCGCTGTTCAAGGCAAACAAAAGAAGAAAAGAGCGAGCACGAGCGCCTTCATTACCGCCACCAGGTCTGTCCGCCGGATGAACAGCTGGAAGTGATATATACGGGAAGTCAGTCGTGTCACACACACACACACACACACACACACACACACCTCTGTGTGCCTTGTTAGAAAAATTCCACTGGTTCTAAATCGTGTCGTAGCAGCAGCGCCGTGGGGTGTGATTAGGCTTCTTTTTTTTTTAAAAGATACACTTCTCCCTCTCTCTTCTCTTCACTTCTCCCTCCATCCCAGCAGCACAGCGGGTTGATAATTAGAGCTCAGGCCGTATACAGACAGACAGCCAGGGGGGGGGCGTCAGCCTTTTATCCTGGCACATGTGGCACTCTGCAACCCTGGCAGGGCGACGAGACGCCGCGTTGGAATCGGCAGTTTCATTGAACTGCCGTTGAAATACATTTTATTTATATATAAAAAATATATATAAATAAATATAAAAATATATATATTTTTATCGGCAGCATCGGCATGAGGAGAATATATTTCTGCCTTTCAGTGTCTCACTCTGCATCAACCTCCCCCCACGCCCTCCTTTTTAATATTTAATAAAGCAAGGTGGAGTGCAGATTGACTCGTAAGCATTTAAAAAGATTATATGGATTTCTTTCTGGTTGTTTGACCTGACAGTTGTGTTGGTACGCGGATTACACAACTATTACTTATGCCATAGAGCAGCGGACCGACTGGAGGGAGAATTGATTCCACATTGTGTGGAAAACACCTTGATGGTAAAGTAATGACACTAAATGTTTTAACGCACACGTCATAGAAGATGAGGAGAGAGGTTCTCCTGCCCATTGAGTGTTACCGCGGAGTCAGTGATGTCAGCTGGTGACACCAGAGCAACACTTCCTGTGGTGGCTTTTTACAATAAAAGCAGCCGCAGCTTTTATTGTGGCGGTCACGTGAAACCGAGAGCGAGAGGCTGGGAGTGGAGGCCTCAACAACAGCTGCAAGTTTGTCTGCTGCTGAGATTGAAACCCACCAAATATATAACTTTAGCATTTATCCCCAAAGACGAGCTGGTGAATGCGCCCGAAACCACAATGACGCCGAACGATGTTTGCAATAACTTTCGGTTCTTTGTTCTCGCGGTTCGAGAGGCGCTTCCTCATCGTGCTCTTCCTCTCAGAACACGCTTCTTCTGCCTTCCCAGGGACGCCACCGCAAAGACAGACAGGCAGGCAGGCAGATAAAGAGAAAGACAGAGAGACAAAGAGACAGACAGACAGACAGAGAAAGAGATAAAGAGACACACAGACAAAGAGATAAAGAGACACACAGACAGACAGATAAAGAGACAGACAGACAGCGTTTTCTGATGACTGAGTTCCGGTTGCGCCCTCTGGGCTTTTGAGGGAGACACTTAAGACACATGACATGCTGCAACCTGACAAACATACACTTATGCAAGAGCACACACACACACAGCTGAAGTCCTGGGACAACAATACCTTCTTTCTAGAACAAACAACGAGCCTCTGGTCGTCCTGCCCCCGTCGGCCTAAAGGTCAAACAGTTCTTGTGTTACTTTTAAAATGAAACATTTGTAATTTGATCCCAGCGGCGCGTTGAGGCCGCGTGACGAGAACACAAAGAAACGGCACGCCGCTCTCAAAGTTCATTATGAAACTGTGGCGGGCGGCCGCGGTCCAGGTGATGAAACGGGAAAGTCAGAAACGGCCTCGATAACAACAAGCTCCTCCCACAAGTTAGTCTGTCGGCGTTTATGTCGGTCGACTCGGAGAAAACAATGACCGACAATATCTCCGTGAGCCTTTTTGTATTTAAGATTCGTCTCGATCCAGAACTCGAGTCACTTTGAAGCTGCTTAACCGAGCAAGACTGAGAAAACAGGCCCCCGTTACAGCTGAACACACACACACACACACAACTTCCCCTAACACGGCATTGCCCCGTCTCCAGGGTCTGATCAAATGACCAATTACAACTTAAACAACACACAAGTGAGCCAAGAGGGACAAGCAGGGGAAGCATTGAGGAAGGAGGGAGGGAGGAAGAAATGAAAGAAGGAAATGAAGGAAGGAAGGGAAAAAAAGAAAGGACATTAAGGAAGGAAAAGAAGGAAATGAAGGAGGGGGGAGTGAGTCAACTTCACAACACTTGTGAGATCCAGCACTTCATCCAGAAGCTGGTCATCCAACGAGGTCAGAGGTCACACGTGGCTATCAGATACTTTTTAAAGAGAACTCTCTTTGGTCGTGACAGACACAAGAGGGCCCGATGCCGGCCCACTCGGTTCTCTTAACTCACTCGTATGGCGAGTGCTCACCGTTCCCATCAGATAGCGGCCATGAAAGATGGATCGTTTCATCTTTCTCACGAGGCAGAACAATGTCACACTGTGTGCTTCTTCCAGTTCGGGTGTTTGAGAGTGAGAGGGGGAGGGGGGAGGAAGGAAGGGGGGCTGAGCCTGCATCCAATGGAGGAGAAGCAACAGCTGAGACCGGAGAAACAGCTGTATCTCTTCAAGGCCTGCACTCCTCTTGTCCTCCCTCCTCCTCCCCCCATCCTCCCACAATGCAGCATGGCCAGGGGCCACGACCGGTTCCTCCTCTGAGCACGAGTACAGGCAGGAGGCATGTGCGGCTGGACGTTCATCTATTCACTACAAATAAGAGACTTTGTGTTTCCAGCGGCAAAAACACACACAAAGACACGCACACACCCTCTTCTCCTCCCAAAATCCACCCGGCTTTGTCAGTTTCCAACTATGAGATAAAGGTAAAACATTGAGGTTATTCTTCTACATTAAAAAAAAAGGCTCAACGAAATGTCCATCAGGTGTTATTGGGTCTGAGTTGAGTTTTTGAAATGCTATTTTAAAGACTATTATGAGCACATGTTTGGTAAACACAAGATTTAAAGTGGGGCTGTGTCTGTAATGAGTTACATTCAGACACATTGCAGATCTTTACACACATGGAAACACACGAGGAGCAGAGACACAAAACACCACCTGTCTGTCGTGTGGTGGAGGAAACGTTCATATGACGTGGGACGTCATAGCCTCCACTGTTTTTCCTCTTCAAATAGTATTAGGAATAAGGGAAATACAGTATTTACTTGGAGCCAAATATTCAGAAATGTACTTTAGATTAGGGCAGCGACTAATGAGTATTTTTAATAATTATTTTGCATATTATTTTCTGGTTTCAATCGATTCATTGTTGAATATCTTTGTATGAAAAGATATTCAACATGGTATACATAAAGATTTAAAAAGCAGGAAATATGTATATTCAAGGGTGAAACAGCATTTCTGCATAAAAGCGTACTTTTTTTTTTTATTACGTAAAAATTAATATTGATTAACTGATCTTTGAAAATCGACTTTAATGAAAACGTACACTTATGGAAGTGAATTGTCATTTTTCCAGTTTCATTTGTTTTCCATGTGAAGCACTTAGTCTAAAATGTGCTATATAAATATACTTTGTTAGTTTTCCATCTGAATTGTGTTAAGGAAAGTCTGCAGCGTGTCTGGGAGAAGCAGAGGAGTCTCACTGGAGTCACGCCGCAGGTCAGATGACGTCAAATACAGAAACTAATGAAATTAATTAACACCCAGTTTGACGGTTGGTGATGCTGAAGGGTGTGCGTATGCGTGTGTGTGTGTGTGTGTGTGTGTGTTTGTGTGTGCATGCGAGTGCACGTCTCTGTGTGCATGTCGAGACCCGACCTTTGGGGAGACCTGACAAAAGGAGACGGGAAACAGGTTGCCTCAGTCACACAAAACCAAACGGAGCACTTTGAGGCGGCACAGAAGCGCACACACACACACACACACACACGAGTCAAAGAAATGTGGGATGGAAAGGAGGAGATAAAAAAAGAAAAGAAAGCAGAAACGGTGCGGAGGTTTGGGACTTCATGTATATTTAACAAACAACAAAAAGGCCCAAAAGGAAACGGAGCAGCTGATCCGGTCCGAGAGCAACAGAACCTGTTGGCGAGCAGAAGAGAACCAGAGCGTCCGTCTGCATCTGATCCATCGTCTCTGGCACGGATCAGAACCAAGTTCACCGGTTTCCAGGACGCGGCCGAGGCTCCGCTCGGGGCCAGAAACACTCTGGGTTCAGGCAGATGAGGCCGTGAGGAGCGGGGCCCCGACGGCGGATCAGGACAATGTGGAGGGGAAGTGGAACGGGTGAGGCGGCTCTCCGCTTATGTACAATTGAGCCGTGTGTGTGTGTGGGGGGGGGGGGGGGGGGGGGGGGATCATGGCCTCGTCCTCAGTCTGCATCTGTCGAACAAAACACCAGAATAGTCCCACCAACATGCATTTTACTGAACACACACACACACCTCTGGCATATTTGAAAGGCGAGGTCACTCAGTCGGTGTGGTTGAAGTTCACGAGGTGTGATGGATGAGTCTGGGAACACGGCCGGTTTCTACTTCACAGCCGTACGGGAAACTGAGAGGTGTTCCTATTATTTTGGCCATGTTGTTTACATCTACGAGGGGACCCCAGGGACCCCCCCCCTCCCTCCATCTAAAAACCCACTGAAAGTCTGAATTTCCTTATAGACTCATGCCACAAAAAAAAAAAAAACTTCTCAATTACCCCCCCCCCCCCGCTAGGTGCGCGTCGGCGTCCCCTGACTTCGATCGTACGCACGCGTTCCAAGAGGAAGCTGCGAAAAACGGGAGGACGCGGCGAGAAAACAAATGCGATGGTGGCGAAGCGCCATCATAGAGCTGGTGCCAAAGCGAGTGTGGGAATCTGGGGTTGGCTGTCGCCCGCTGGCAAGCGCCGAAACCCCTCGCTGGGGGGGGGGCACTTTGAATGCTGCGTTAACAAACCGCGACTGAAAGGTCCGACTCCAGTCCCACCGGATCCTCTCAGCTGATCGGCGCCGTGACGTTTCATCGGGTGAGAACAGTCCAGAGATGCAGAGTCGCGTGACGCCGAGGAGCCGCCTGGACGTGGAGCGAGACCCTGGCGGATGACATTCTGCACCAAGCTGAACTTTGACCTCACCTTGACCTCTCGGCCTCAAACGCGCATGCCGGGCGGGCGGAGCCGATGCCGACCTTAAAACAGCGAGGGCGTCATTTTTCACGTTCTACATCGTGCGGCTATTTCTATTCACACGAGTTCTCTGGGATGTGAGATCGTGAGAAAAGAGCCAAACAATCAAACACACGAGCCGATGACGGAAAATAAAACGCCAGCTGCTCGTGTTCGTTCTCTAGCAACCGCCTCTGTGTGGGTTCTGTCTTTCTTTATTCTTGTTACCTTCGCATTGAAAATGCCGGAAGGTTATGTTTTGATCGCCGTGTATTTATTTATTTATTTGTATGCGTGTTATTCGCAAATCTCAAAAAGTATTGAACCAAATCGCATGAAATTTGGTGGGATGATTGTTTATTATCCGGGGACCAGTTGATTAGATTTTGGGATCGATCGGGTCAAAGGTCATGAACAGGTCAAAATCTTTCGCAGAACTCAAAAAGTATTGAACCGAATCGCATGAAATTTGGTGGGATCATTGTTTATTATCCGGGGACCAGTTGATTAGATTTTGGGATCGATCGGGTCAAAGGTCATGAACAGGTCAAAATCTTTCGCACAACTCAAAAAGTATTGAACCGAATCGCTTGAAATTTGGTGGGATGATTGGTTATTATCCGGGGACCATTTGATTAGATTTTGGGATCAATCGGGTCAAAGGTCAAGGTCAAGGAAAGGTCACTCTTTTTTTACCATAGCACGATACATTTTTGTCCAATTGGCATGCAACTAATGCCAAAATGTTCATAATTCAATGCCCAATCTTGTGATATGCGAAGGTATGCGCTCTACCGAGTGCCCATTCTAGTTATTAATGTTTTGATCGCCATTTATTTATTTGTATGCGTGTTACTCGCATAACTCAAAAAGTATTCAACCGAATCGCATGAAATTAGGTGGGATGATTGGTTATTATCCGGGGACCATTTGATTAGATTTTGGGATCGATCGGGTCAAAATCTTCTTTTTACCATAGCGCGGCCAATTTTTATCCAATTGGCATGCAACTAATGCCAAAATGTTCATAATTCAATGCCCAATCTTGTGATATGCGAAGGTATGCGCTCTACCGAGTGCCCGTTCTAGTTTATTATTGTATCTTTCTTCTCACGCATGCACGCGGTCGGCTGTCAGGCGCTCGCCGAACCTCACGTCTCCGACACCCACTTCACCCGACTGCCAGCCGCGTCAGAGACGCCTCGCGTATCAAAAAGTCAAACGCGCACAACGTACACGGCGCCGTTATCAGCGTTCCGGAAAACACGCGTCGAGCGCGGAGGCCTTTTCCTTCATCTCGCAGAGCGGCTCGGCGTTGTCGACCCGAGGAAGACGAAGGCGGCCCGAGCGGCGAGAGCCGTCGGGAGGGGAGAGCGCGACGACGTGCGACTCCGCGGGTTCCATCTGCGCTGAAGGGATGTGCCGGACATTAAGTTACCCTGGCAACGCCGAGCGCCGGTTGGAGGTCAGGCGGCGAGAGGAAGCTCGATGCGGACCCAAAACGCCTCTAGAATATGTATATAGCGCTCTGAGGGGGGGGGGGGGGGGGCTGCTCGTCCACTCTGAAGGGGAGCCAAAAAGGAAAGCTGCGCTTTATACACGAGGACGCACTCATAATGCATCAGGGAACATTTCACATAAACTGTGGAGGGAACATGATGCAATGCAGAGGGGAACAGAAACATCAGCGGAGAAAGACCAGGGGTTGAACTCGATGACGCAAACCAAGAAAAAAGCCCTGTGGTGTTTTAGCCCTTTCTCTTGTAAACACGCGCATCTGATTCTGAGAGGGGAGTTTCCTTTCTCTCACACACACAGATTTAATCTCCAACTAATCTCGTTGGCAGGCCTCGGACAGACCTTGGACGGTGCTCAGATAGATGAGGCGTCTCTGGGATTAGCTCGGCCCAGTAGGTGGAATGTGGAGTTACCTGAAAAGAAAAGGTAGCTAGAGTGACATTGAGGGGATTTTACATCAGGAAAACGTTGCAGACGGTCCTGTCGGCGAGACGTTCGCCGCGTGCAGCTCTCTAACCGGGTGGAGTCTGAGTCAGAAGAAGTGGAAAACCAAAAAAGGGGATTCTCTCGACATACGGAGGCCCGCATTTGGAAATAATTCAAGTTTAGTCTCCCTAAACAACCCGCTCGATTAGACAACGAGCACGGCCGCAGTTATCGGCTTATCTGAATGAACGGACGGCTGCTGCATCCGTTTCACTGCCGAGGCCAAAATGAGATCGTTCCAGTCCTGACGTTGTAAAAAAGGCACGCCGGTCATGAGTCCGGAGTGACCTCTGGGTCACGTGCTAAGTGTCGAGAACAGCAGCGCCACACAGCCGGAGCGAATATCAATATGGAGCATTCCTCGGGAGCGGACAACGGCAAATCGTGTGTTAGATATGGAGGTTTGAGCAGAGGAGAAGACTTTGTTTATGAAAAGAAAAAGCAGCCCAATTGTGAAAAGGGCATTAATTCAGCTTAAAACTAATTCTGCTTCACAGCTAATAGAGCAAGCCCACTCAAGTGTGTGGACATATGTACACACAGTGGCGGTTCGTCCATAGGGGGCGCTAGTGCGCCGCCCCTCTTAAAATGTGGACATGAAAAAAAAAGAAAAAAAAAAAAATTTCCTGTCAAAAAACATTATATGCCAAATCATTTAAATAGTAAATATACCGTGTTGACGCGCAAAATATGTGTGGGAGACCGTAAGCCCTGTCAACAACCACTTAAGTTAATGTGAAAAAATATAATATATCGCCATTATCACGGAGAGAAGCCCCTCCCCTTTTCGAGGCGCTGGTCTAACGTGTGTGTACGGCATCGATACAACATTTCAGTCGTTTTGGCAATGACCGGCTTCACATTGGCGGATGAAACTGAATCTTGGCGCACAAATGTGCACGCGATTGGATTATTCGGCAGATCAGAGACCCGTATGTTCCCTCAGCCCATAGAGCAGTGTTGCCAGGTCCGCGGTTTTCCTGCGGAATCGGGCCACTTTGAAGTGTTGCGCGGGTTGAATTTTGTGTCCTTGGTTCGGGTAGACCTATTTTGCATGCAAATTACATGAATATCTTTAAATAAAAATCCATATTTTAAATGAAATAATTTATTCATACCCAAATCCTACCAAACTGACTCCAGATCAGCACGTACACACATTTTATTTATGATAATATACTGTATCTAATTACACAAGGCCATTTTAGGACCTAGGTGAAATAACTTGAGGGAAAACTGCTTTTAATGCTGGCAAACTAAACATATGTTGTTACTTTGTAGATATTACAATACATTTGGCAATGATAGCAATGCTGTTGGACTTTAAAAGCAGTGTATATGGTTTGGCACGGGCATATTTTGAGTTCTGATATTGGGTTGGTTTTATCTCACAGACCTGGCAACCCTGCCAGGGAGCTCCACCTCCACCTCCACGCAGGTACGCGAGCAACATAGCTAGCAGAAGCTTGTTGTTAGCATGGCGTCGGTGACTGAAAACTCTGTGGTATCTCTACGCGAAAGACCTTTCAATCGACGGTCAGATATTGATAAGAAGAGGCTGAAAGAGTTGGGACCCGAACATCCGGAATTAAAAATTCAGCAGCAAATCGCTGACCGCGGGAGGACGTACACCCGGAGGTTCGCCTCAAGCCGATATGCTAACCGGAGCTGGTTAGTGGATGCTCCATGAGTAATTCATTTTTTGTTTCCCCTGTCTGTTGTTCCAAAGTCCTGGGACTGAAACTCTCTGGACTACAACGGGGTGAGGGATCTACAGAGCTTCAGACAAGTGTAAAGCACGAATCTTGCCGCAGTTATCTAGCTAAGAGCATGGAGCTAACTCGCTAACAGCTGTTAGCGAGTTAGCTTCATGCAGAGCAGTAGGAGACCGAACTGGCATCGAAACACAACGAAGAAGTTCTGAAAAACAGACACATTCCCTCAAGAATAATGAAACAGGCTGGTTACAGACATGATTGACTTTAACCAGAGAGTTATTGAGAAGTTTGCCAACTTTAAAGAGAGGAGCTACTTGTCTTTACAGTAGTGGGTCTGCTCTGTCACCCAATGTAACATGTGATCTCTTTCTGACTCTATTCTGCTCTGAACCTCTTTCATGTGAGGGTGAAACTCTTTTATTTTGCAAACCTCTGAAACCCAACCCCATGTTCCTTAAAGCTGCTCTGAACCTCCCATGCCCAAAGTTACAGTGTGTTGATAGTTGTTATTGGACAGTGTTGAGCACGCTGTGTTCTTGAAATAAAGCTTTGTTTTTTACTATATTCTACTCAAAACCTCTTTTCTTCTCATTGTTGAGTGCTATTTAAACTGCGCTCCCCCCCCAAAAAAAATTCACCAGCCGCCACTGTGTACACATCTGTGGATATTCAGACCCCGATAACCGATTCATTTGACATTAAAATGATCCACGTAGCTTCATCTCAGCTGCAATACAATCTAAGATTGTAGGTCAATAAACAGGTGGGTCTGTGTATATACTAGTTTTAATTGATCACCAACACTGCTTTAAATGTATATTATTGCTCAATAAATGTGATTACATAAAAAGGGCGGCAGACGGTTATCAGACACGTGTGCTTGCTGGATGTTTTTGATGAGATGAGTGCTTTTTATTTGATAGATTTTTTTTATTTTTAAAGAAGGTTTTTAATCATCCATCAAACTGAACATGGGGAACTTTCCCGGACTCGAAAAAATACCCTCAAGACTCACGTGGTCTCCCTCTAACCGCGATCAGCCCCGGCTGCTGCAGCTGTGCACGGTATTGTTCGTGGGTGAACCCACGCCACACCCAAAGCACCCCCCGGGTAGGAGCGACGGTGCAGGGGAGGGAGGAGGGGGGAGGGAGGGAGGGAGGGTCACCTCAAAGGCGCCCCCCGCATGCAGTAGGTATGCCGCGGCTGTCTGGGCTAACAGCACGGACGGGACATTAAGGACCCCCCGCTACGTGTCTTACCTAAACACTAAACACAAGCAAACTGTTTGGCCGACTAAAGTGGAGCGAACTAAAAAAAAAGGAGGACTCACAAATTGCAAACTCACGCGACTCTTCTCAAAAGGTGTCCACACTACCGGCACGTTGCGGCTCCTTTCTTGCTAGCTTGTTTCCAGTTGGGCTAACGTAGCTTCGTGGTCGAGGGAGCGCATGATTTATTATCGCCATCGCGTCAACACTCCTCTCTCGGTGCGTGGGTGGGGGCGACCCGCCTTCACGTGGGTGGAGGAGAAAAAGAGAAATAATAATAATGGTTTATATAAACATGTGTAGCTTCTTCTTTTTTTTAAAGAACAGGACAAGTCATAATATCGGTTCCTTGTTCCCGCCTCTTGATGGATGCCGATCTACTTTGATAACGGAGCATCCCGAGTGTAAAAACAAACACATCCAAAAAACCGTGCGCGAGGCTTAACCGTTAGCTAGCTCCCTCGACGGTTGGTGGTTTGGGAGAGAGGAGGGAGGGCGGGGGTGAAGAGGGGTTCAAAATGATGTCGCAAAACGATAACAAACTTCACACTTGTTCTGATAACTCACCGTTAAGTTCTCCGTTTTCCCTCCGTCTTCTTCGGGTATTCCAGCGAGTACATCCGAGGCCAACGGGAGACAGCGAACAGGTTTTTTTTCTTCTCCTTCTTCTTCTCTTTTTTTAGGCTCACGTTTAGGACCCGCCGATGCGCCTCCTCGCAACAGCTGTGTTCTGTTTTGAATGAGGGCCGAGGAGACGCGGCGGGGGGGAGGAGCTAAAGAGCAAAGGCGGAACGCGGCCCCGCCCATCAAGTCCTCAACACACACACGGATTATTCTGCAGTTCTCTTATGGACAGAAATACGTTATTTTTTCTTTGTGTACGTCATTCGATAGGCTGCTTATAAAAGTGTCGGTTAAAATATGATAAATTAGTGGAGTAGGAAATATAGGATGCCTCGTGCCCTTTGAAGGGACCTCATAAAGCCCCCTGTGAGATTAGAAAAGGGCGCAAAATGCATGTGTTTGATTCGGACTCCCTCTTGTGGTCCAACCGCAGTTGTGTCAAACTAACCGGTGTTACTTTGTTTTTTATTATGTCTGGTGGTGGAATGTAACAAAGTACATGTAATAACAGTTTTTACTTACTTCTTCACTTTAGTATTTAAATGTTATGCTACTTTCTACTTCTTCTCCACTGCATTTTATAGGTGAATCTTATAATATATGTATTACACTGTATTTATTTGACACTTAAAGTTAGCATCAAATGAATGTTACTTAATGGGTTATTTGTTTTCTTGTCACTTTTACATAAAAAATAAGGATTAAAGCAGTATTATACTAATCTCCCCAGTAGTAGTACGCAATGCATATTAAACTGGCTCCACATGGACAAACACTTAAATGCTCTTACATGTATTTGTTAGTGATAAAAAACAGAATATCTTATTTCATATTAATATAACACTCTGCATGATGACTACTCCAACTTGTGATACTTTAAGTACATTTGACTTGTAATAGAGTATTTTAGGACTGTGTATTAGAAGTACTTCCTTCAGAGTTATTCACAAAAATGTTTTATTTACCCCACAAATCAGTCCTTACAAGGTCATTACATATCATCTTATACTGTACACGAATCACAACTAAGCATTTTTAGATTTTGGCTGGAATCTACAAATATAAATAGTCAATACTACTCCCTGAATCTGACACTGCAGCCGAGCCACACACATCCGTTAAGCAACATATAACCTCCTACATGCGAACAGACACACACACACACACACACACACACACACACACAGTGTCCCGTTCACTCCCCGAACTTGAGCTGACTCTCCTTCTTCAAACCGCGCAGCTCCTTCGCCCGATTCTTCAGCTGCTCGGCCTTCTTCTCGTCCTTCTCCGTGCCCTCCCCGAGTCGGTACATGCGACTGGCGTTGGCGCAGCCCCACACGTGTCCCAGCTCGCAGGCCCTGTCGGCGTACTTGGCGGCCTGCTTCATGTCCGGCGGCATCCCCTTGGCGTTGCCCTTGATGAACAGGGCGCTGAGGTTGAAGCAGGAGGCGGCGAAGCCGGCGCCGCACGCCTTCTCGTAGTACTGCCGAGCGACGGCGAGGTCGGGGGCCCCCCCCTCGCTGACTCGCCCGTCGTGGGCCAACAGGCCGACGTTGTGACACGCGTCCCGGGACTTCTTCCCGTCGGTGTGGCAGGAGCGCATGAAGCAGGAGTAGGCCGTCTGCAGACACTTCGTCACGCCACCTGGTGGGGAGAACTTTAAATCCATCACTTGAATACAAATCAGACAGAAAGAGAAGACAGCAAGTGACTATAACATTAACCAGCTACTTCCGAAGCAGAAGGTGGTCCTTTAACTACATAGTATATACTGTTGGATCATTTGAACTCCAAGAAAGATATATGTTATTCTTCATGTGTATTTGCTTGGTAAACTTTATTTTGCAATGTAACCGGTGACTTCAATACATCCATAAATCTGGAGTTCACTTTACTTTGCTTGAAGACCTAATGTCATACTACTGGTCGATACCTTTGCCGGTGACGTAGTACGCCCCCAGTTTATAGCAGCTCTCTCCGTGTCCATTCTTCTCACAGTTGTGTTTGAGCACCTGAGCTGCAGACTCGTAGTTCCTCTTCACCGCTTCAAAGTAGTCCGCCAGCCTCTGGCACCCTGAGAGCGACGTGAGGAGAAGAGATGAGACGGACGTCACATGTTACATCTCTATAAAAGATGTCTTACTATATTCTGATACCTACGGGGCATTTATCTTATGCCGGACAGCTGACTTTAACGGGTTATCTTCTGCTTCTAGTGAGATGATGCATTTCCAGTCATTAATTAATGTTAGTTGTATCTATTAAACACCTCAGAGCTTTATTACAATGTCATAGATAGTCCGTCCCAGATTGATCATCTTGTTGACAGTGCCATAGGCTCTCTGAGAATGACACTGGACTCGATAGCCCCTCTGAAGAAGAAGACAGTGAGGAAGAGGAGGTTTGCTCCCTGGTATAACCCTCAGACCCGCAAACTGAAGCAAACGTCACGAAAGCTTGAACGCATATGGCGTTCAACTAATCTCGAAGAATCCCGCTTAGTTTGGCGAGATAGTCTTAAAACATATAAGAAGGCCCTCCGTAATGCCAGAGCAGCCTATTACTCATCAATAATAGAAAAAAATAAAAACAACCCCAGGTTTCTCTTCAGCACTGTAGCCAGGCTGACAGAGAGTCACAGCTCTGTGGAGCCGAGCATTCCTATAAACCTTAGTGGTAATGACTTTATGAACTTCTTTAATGAAAAGATTTTAACTATTAGGGACAAGATTAATAATCTCTTGCCCATAACCAGTGCCAATCTGTCCTCAAGTGGAATGGCCTTGGAAACCGCTGTATGCCCTGGTGTATATTTGGAGGATTTTCTCCTATCAACCGTGACCAATTATTTTCAACGGTTTCTACTTGAACACGTCTACCTGTCTCTTGGACCCCATCCCGACGAGGCTGCTTAAAGACGTTTTGCCTTTAATTGGCGGCTCTCTATTAGATATTATCAATGTGTCTCTGCTAACAGGCCACGTACCACACTCCTTCAAGGTGGCTGTTATTAAACCTCTCCTGAAGAAGCCCACTCTGGATCCAGAGGTATTGGCTAACTACAGACCGATCTCTAACCTCCCTTCCTCTCCAAGATCCTTGAGAAAGTGGTCGCAAATCAGTTGTGCGACTTTCTACATCATAATAGTTTATTTGAGAAATTTCAATCAGGATTTAGAAAACACCACAGCACCGAGACGGCACTGGTGAAAATTACAAATGACCTCTTAATGGCAGCAGATAAAGGACTCCTCTCTGTCCTGGTCTTGTTAGACCTTAGTGCTGCATTCGACACCATTGACCATGACATCCTGTTACAGAGACTGGAGCAGTCGATTGGCATTTCAGGCACGGCACTAATTTGGTTTAAATCCTATTTATCAGATCGATCTCAGTTTGTATTTGTAAACGATGACGCCTCGATAACCACCAACGTTAATCACGGAGTTCCACAAGGTTCTGTGCTTGGACCAATTTTATTTACCTTATACATGCTTCCTTTGGGCAATATTATCAGGAAACACTCCATAAACTTTCATTGTTATGCAGATGACACTCAACTATATTTATCGATAAAACCAGAGGAGAGCAACCAACTCTGTAAAATTCAAGCATGTCTTAAAGACATACAAACATGGATGACCTGCAACTTCTTGATGTTAAACTCAGACAAAACCGAAGTAATTTTAATCGGCCCTGAGCACCTCAGAGATCAATTATCTGGTGATGTGGATTCTGTAGACGGCATTGCCCTGGCATCCAACACCACTGTAAAGAATCTTGGCGTTATCTTTGATCGGGACTTGTCCTTTAACTCCCACGTAAAGCAAATCTCAAGGACTGCATTCTTTCATCTACGTAATATTTCAAAAATCAGGCACATCTTGTCTCAAAAGATGCAGAAAATTGGTTCACGCTTCGTTACTTGAGACTGGATTACTGCAACTCCTTATTATCAGGCTGCTCTAATAAGTCTCTTAGGTCCCTCCAGTTGATCCAGAATGCTGCAGCTCGTGTTCTCACTAAAACTAAGAAAAGAGATCACATCACTCCTGCACTAGCTGCTCTGCACTGGCTCCCAGTAAAATCAAGAATCACTTTTAAAATTCTTCTCTTAACGTACAAAGCCTTGATTGGTGATGCTCCATCATATCTTAAGGAGCTTGTCGTACCATATTGCGCCACTAGAGAGCTACGCTCACTAAATGCGGGACTACTTGTAGTTCCTAGAGTCTTAAAAAGTAGAATGGGAGCCAGAGCCTTTAGTTATCAAGCTCCTCTTTTATGGAACCAGCTTCCAATTTCAGTCCGGGAGGCAGACACAGTCACCTCGTTTAAGAGTCGACTTAAGACCTTCCTCTTTGACAGAGCTTATAGTTAGGGCTGAATCAGGTTCACCTGGTCCAGACCCTTGATATGCTGCTATAGGCTTATAGCTGCCGGGGGACGTTTTAGGATGCACTGAGTACCTATCTCCTTTTTTTTCTCTCCTTAAGGATGAATTTTCATCTCTCAATCACACGTTACTAACTCTGCTTTCTCCCCGGAAGTCCTTTTGACTTTACGTCTCATGGGGTCATCGGACCCTATGAGACGGCATAGATCCTATCTGCCTGATGGATCGTCTGGGTCGTGGAATTCCTGCTCATGACTACGCCACTGTCCTGTTGAGACTCCGCCCACTCCTCCTCCCCACCGCCATCTCCCTGATGGATCGTGGAGGTCTCCATCGTGGAATATGCCTACTATGAACTATTCATACACTCTGTCATATTCATTGAACGTATTTTAACTCTAAATCTGTCCTTCTGTACACATGACATCTATTGCATCTGTCCATCCTAGGAGAGGGATCCTCCTCTGTTGCTCTCCTCCAGGTTTCTTCCCTTTTTTTCCCCTGAAGGGTTATTTGGGAGTTTTTCCTGGTCCGATGTGAGGTTTTGGGGCAGGGATGTCTATGTGTACAGATTGTAAAGCACTCCGAGACAAATTTGTAATTTGTGAAATTGGGCTATACAAATAAACTGAATTGAATTGAATAAGACTTATATAACTAATTTCTTCATTCATGTTCTGTAAGTTGGTAATATCTGGATTGTCTTGTCCTTGGTTTTTGTATACATGTTTATTATACATTATATGCATCTAATACCATTATATTATCTCGTTGGTGTCCAGTGTTTCAGCACCATCGGCCTGTGAACAGCGCGTGAGCTTTAATTACCTTCGACGTCGTTTTCTTTGTGGCACTGGAAGCTGTACTCCACTCCCAAATTGTCCAGATACTGCTTCACTTCCTTCTCGTCTTTAAAGTCTATAAGTCCAGCCATATTTCCTGCACTTATGTGGCTTTAAAAATAAAAAAAACTGCCTCCTATAAACCGCACGTGGTTGCAGGCTTAGCTCCCCCACTACACACACCGGCACTTGTGACCTTGGTGAACGGTTTTACCGAGCGCTGCTACAAAACGCGTTTCCTTCAAATGAAAGAATAAAGCACCAAATAAGGTTGATAACCGTAAAGTTGTTGTAAAAGTGCCCTCTAATTACCTATCGAATAGTTCCCTCTGCAAACAAGTGACCAAACATGACCGCGGGTGCGTCGGCGTGTCTCCTGCTGATGACCACTTCCGGGTTTTTTAATAACCGTCCTCTCCAGGCTTCCGTAGTCCCGCCCACCTTCTTTCGCTAATGCACTTCCAGTGTTGTGACGGTTGTGACCTTTTGTTTATGTCTGTCTTGTCCAAAATAGAAACTAGCTAACTGCCGTGTAGGGGAAAGCACACACAATACCTCCTTCCTAGTTGCGTTATTCAGAACCGCGGTCGCAACGGTGATTATAGTCGCTGTAATTTGTATTTTAAAAAGATGAATTCCGCCACAGCAGAGAGCTTTCGACACGTTTGCTCGGAGAGCGATTTTCCTCAACGGAGGCGACAACAAGTGAGCTAGTTAGCTGGCTTTGCCGCGCACGGTCCGGTCGGTGTTCGTCGTCTCGTGCCAGTTAACGTTTTAATAAAAACGTCAAAACAAACGGAAACTACGAGAAAACAAATATTTTTTTCTTTGCCTTTTTATTTTTTATTTTTACTATGGCCTGTAGTTTCCTAAACACGGTCAGTTGTGCTCTTTAATTGACGCCATTACAACATTATTAAATACATTTTTTTAAAGGACATTGAATGCAACATGTTGTGCTTGTTTTCCCAGGACGAGGCGTCCCCGCCGGCTCTCGCGGACCTGTGTCTGACCCACGTGAGCCAGAACCTGGAGTGTTTCTGCGTGAAGCGCCCGGATGGGTCGCTGCGCTTCAGAGAGGCGATGCTCTTCCCGCAGGAGCTGGCGGACCAGCTGCTGGCCAAGATGGCCACTGAAGGTAAACATGGGCCTATTATGTTTAGAGTTTTTTGTACTTGTTAAATCACCTGTTGAACCGGTCAATATAAACAGGAAGCACTGCAGTCTTTTTTCTTTTTAATGCATCCTTTGTAAAGTCCTAATCTGATGGTGTGTTGTCACCTAAACCAAAACCCAGCCGACTCGGCATTGTGCAAGTCCCAAAATGATAAAGCGCCTCGTCTCCGCCTGCAGGCCTGCTGAACGACAGCACCGTGGGCGTGTTCCGCACCTGCGAGTACCTGCGTCTGAGGCGGGCCTGCGTCCGCACGGCGCGCATCTCCGCCGAGGCCTTCCAGAAAGCCCTCTGCTCCCACCGGCTGCTGGAGCTGGACGCCGCCAGGGTCAACGCAGACCTCACCATTCCCGACATCCTGCAGGGACTGGCCACCAATAAATACTGTCAGGTGAAGGAGGCGTTTGTATCAAGGCGGCCTCGAGGTTTAGAGTAATTTAAACTTGTTTAAAGTTCTCGTTTCCTCTTCCTCAGGAGTCCCTCCAGCGACTGGTCCTGACGGGCCTCACCATGTCCTCCCTGGAGGAGCCGATCGGCCATCGCTTCAGCTCCCTGCGGGGCCTCCGCTCGCTCTCCCTGGCCAACGTGGACTTCTACGACTCCGGGCTGGCGGACGTGTGCTCGCTGCCGCGGCTGGAGAGCCTGGACCTGTCCAACACCTCGGTGACCAACCTGAGCCCGCTGCTCGGCCTGAAGGAGCGGCTGCGCTCGCTCACGCTGCACCAGCTCAAGAGGCTGGAGATGAGCACCGCGCAGCTGCTGGCCGTCATAGGCCAGCTGGACGCTCTGCAGGTTAGAGGGGGGGAGGGAGGGAGGACATTAAGGAAGGAAAAAAGAAATAAAGGAAGCAAGGAAAAGAAGAAATGAAAAGGAAGCAAAAAGGAAGGAGGGAAAAGAAGGAGAAGGAAGGAAGGAAATAGGGAGGGAGGAAAAGGAAGGACTGAAGGTAGGAACAAAGGGGAAGGAAAAGGAAGAAAGTACATTAAGGAAGGAAAAGGAAGGAAGTAAATGAAGGAAGGAAAAGATGAAATGAAAAGGAAGCAAAAAGGAAGGAGGGAAAAGAAGGAGATGGAAGGAAGGAAATAGGGAGGAAGGAAAAGGAAGGACTGAAGGTAGGAACAAAGGGGAAGGAAAAGGAAGAAAGGACATTAAGGAAGGAAAAGGAAGAAAGGAAATGAAGGAATTTAGGAAGGAAGGAAAAGAAGAAATGAAAAGGAAGCAAAAAGGAGGGAAGGAAATAAGAAGGGAAAGAAGGAAGGAAATAGGGAGGGAAATAAGGAAAAAGGAGGAAGGAAAAGGAAGGACAGAAGGTAGGAACAAAGGGGAAGGAAAAGGAAGGAAGAAAGGAAAGAAAGGACATTAGGGAAGGAAATGAAGAAAGGAAGGAAAAGAACAAAAAGGAAGGAAATAAGGAGGTAAGGAAGGAAATATGGAGGGAAGTAAGGAAAAGGAGAAGGAAAAGAAAGAAGGAAACGGAAGGACAGAAGGTAGAAACAAAGGGGAAGGAAGGAAGGAAACGATCAAAGGAAGGAAGGAAGGAGCCTGTTGTTTTATTGTCACTTATGGTTTCCACCATGTGGTTTTTCAGCACCTGGACATCAGCGACGACAAGCAGTTCACCTCCGACGTGGCTCGTCAGCTGCTCGGCCAGCCGGGGATCCTCCCCGCCCTCGTGTCGCTGGACGTGTCCGGGAGGAAACAGGTGTGTGTGTGTGTGTGTGTGTGTGTGTGTCTGGCCATGCAGTCTAACAGCGTGTGAACTCTGCAGGTCACCGATGCGGCGGTCAAGGCGTTTGTGGAGGAGAGGCCGGGGATGACCTTCGTGGGACTTCTGGCCACGGACGCCGGATTTTCCGACTTCCTCTCCGGAGAAGGGACCCTGAAGGTAAGCGTCCACGTTGGCGTGATCGTTGCGCAACGTTGACGCCGGTTGGCTACAGCGAGGATCCTCTTGTGTCCGCAGGTCACGGGAGAAGCCTACGAGACCCAGATCTGCGAGGCGCTGCGGCGCTACAGCGAGAGGGAAGGCTTCGTGAGGGAGGCCCTGTTCCACCTGTTCAGCCTCACGCACGTGATGGAGAAGCCCCGCCCCGACATCCTCAAGGTGAACCTACGTTGCTTCACCTGGGAATTAAGTCCTTCTTTTAATCATTTCAATTTTAAAAAATGTCTCCCGTACTTTTTGGGATGCTCTATTTGACCCACACTGCTGTTCAGAAGTTTGGGCTCACAGACAATTTGGTGTTTTCTATTAAAACTCACACTTTTATTTATCAAATAAATTTCAAAATGAATATAAAATCTAGTCAAGACATTGACGAGGTTATATATCATGATTATTATTGTAAATATTAATGTTGTTCTTCTTGTGGCTCAAAGGAAGGCCAGTTTTATAGCTTCTCTAAGCAGCGTAACTGTTTTCAGCTGCGCTCGCATAAAAAGGGTTTAATGAGTTTTCTACCCCTCCGTTCGTCTTCTAAGGCGATAACACAATGTGCCATTAGAACACTGGAGATGGGCCTCTACACACCTGTAGAGACTTCACTAAACACCAGAGAATAGTCATAAGAGTTTCTTCTTCTCTGGTTTCCTCTCTCCCAGCTGGTCGTGCTGGGCATGAAGAACCACCCCGCCACGCTGAACGTGCAGCTGGCGGCGAGCGCCTGCGTCTTCAACCTGACGAAGCAGGACCTGGCGGCGGGGATGCCGGTGCGGCTGCTGAGCACCGTCACCCAGCTGCTGCTGGAGGCCATGAGGACGTTCCCCAACCACCAGCAGGTAGCTTCATGCCAACATGCGGCTGTCTCACCTGACGGCAGCACGAGGAGTCTCCGGGAGAGGAAAGGCCATTTTCTTTTCCAGCGACGAGATGAAACATGACCAATCTATTGCATCGTCATAGTTGTCTACGTCACCGGTCTCGCCAAGCTGTAGAGTACTGTCCCTCCTGAGCTCCCTTCCCCCACCCCCAACATGCTTTGCAGCTCTTAATGGCGCACCGCCGCGAGGCAGATGGCGTCATTAATGAACCTTTCGATGAGGTCGTTAGGAGTGACTTGAGGCGACAGTGAAGAGGCGAAGTGCAGGAGCACACGCGTGTGAACATATTCAACAATAAGATATTAAATGATTTCAGTCGTTATAATAATGGAAAATATGAAATTTAGTGGCAAGGGAAATAATAAAAATACTAATAATACATTTATTTTATAAGGCGCCTTTTAACCCTTGTGTTGCCTTCGGGTCATTTTGACCCGATTCAATATTTAAGGCACTCGAGGTCGCCGTACAACGCATTAAAAACAGTTAGGACTACTATTTAAGAAATCATTTTAAAAATCAAGAAACACGATGCAAACGAATGTCCGGCCTCAGAATCTATTGTTCTAAATATAAAATAGAGTGCATTGCAGCTCCATTGTGCTTTATTAAACATTAAAATGAGTGTGAACCGAACAGAGAGATATGAATCGGTCGTTGAGGGAGGATGCTTCTACTGGATATTGTTTTAAACTCGATGATATTTCTGAAAGCAACATTTTAAAAAGCTGCGTGTAAATCAGACGTAACGTTTTTTTTATAGTTCTTAATTTATAAATGATATGAGGTCTAAATGTTCTTTGTTGTTGTTGTTTTGCACTTTATTACTATATTATTACGACAATCACTTTGTGTTGGACAAGAGAGAAACACTTTCCATCTGTATGTTTAATAAGGATGACTTTGACCTTTGCCTTCCTGGCCTCGTTTAAGAAGAACTCACCTGGTGAGGTGGAGACGTCGTTGTTGTCGGGTTTTGAACTGATGGCGTTTGTTGTTGTTGTTGTCTTCTCTCTGTCTGCAGCTGCAGAAGAACTGCCTGCTGTCCCTGTGCAGCGACCGCATCCTGCAGGAGGTTCCCTTCAACAGGTGACCGGGCGTCTTTCAGAAGAGGCGTCGTTGTGAAGTACATTTCAAAGACTACATGCGTGTGCAAACACACGTGTGTGTGTGTGTGTGTGTGTGTGTGTGTGTGTATACATGCGCGCTGCAGGTTCGAAGCTGCCAAGCTGGTGATGCAGTGGCTCTGCAACCACGAGGACCAGAACATGCAGAGGATGGCCGTGGCCATCATCTCCATCCTGGCCGCCAAGGTAGATGTGGTAATGCGTGTTGATATTATATAACCTGTGCGTTCCTGTCGTGTTGTCGTCCTCACCGCGGAGACGTTTGTCCCCCAGCTGTCCACGGAGCAGACGGCCCAGCTGGGAGCCGAGCTGTTCATCGTGAAGGTGAGCGTCTCTCCTTTTCACCTCCTAATAATGGGTATTTTTTCATTCGTTCTTTTTTATTGATATAAAGACGTTAGATATTTACAGATGTCTTTCAGACAGTTTACATGCATGTGCAGATTTTGAGATGATGCTCATTTTAGTGATACATATACAGTGGGTACGGAAAGTATTCAGACCCCTTTTAAATGTGTCACTCTTTGTTTCATTGCAGCCATTTGGTAAAATCCAAAAAGTTCATTTTATTTCTCATTAATGTTCACTCAGCACCCCATCTGGACAGAAAAAAACAGAAATGGAGACATTTTTGCAAATGTATTAAAAAAGGAAAACTGAAATATCCCATGGTCCTAAGTCTCCAGCCCCTTGGCTCAGTGTTGAGTAGAAGCCTGTTGAGTCTTCTAGGGAATGATGCAACACGTTTTTCACACCTGGATTTGGGGATATTTAGAGCTAGAAGTGTAAAACAAAGGATAAACAACAACAAAAAGACAGGATGAAACAAAAAACTAAAAGAAATGTATAACTAGGGAGTGATTTATCTCAAATTGTTCCAGTTTGTAAATGTCCATCCACGTATTCAGACTTTCTTGTGATAGCCGTTTTCCTTTCTAATAATTTATAAATAGCCCCCCAAAAAATATTATTTTCATTGCTTCTATGCTCCCTCCTTATTCTTTTATTTTATTTTAGCAACTGCTCCACATCGTGCGTCAGAAAGCCACGCAGGGCGTCGTGGACGCCACGCTCAAGTTCACGCTGAGCGCGCTCTGGAACCTCACCGACGAGTCGCCGACCACCTGCCGCCATTTCATCGAGAACCAGGGCCTGGACCTGTTCATCAAAGTGCTGGAGGTACACGGGGAATGTCAACACGCAAACAAACCTGTGACATCATCAGTCTGTGTGTGTGTGGGGGGGGGGGGGGGGCAGGCTGACTCACTGTTGTTGTTGTTGTTGTTGTTGTTGTTCCCTCTGCAGTCCTTCCCCAACGAGTCGTCCATTCAGCAGAAGGTTCTCGGCCTGCTGGTGAGTTCACCGCCCGCTCGTCGCCTTTTTTTTTTAAATACATGGTTCGGACGCTCATGGAAAACCTGGAAAAGTCCTTAGGGTGGGGGGGAGTCCTGGACATGTGTTATATTGATATGTTGCATTTACGCTGAGTTCTAAATAATGAATATGCTTTTTAAAAGAGTGACGCTCTAAATATAAGCCGCCGTTCGCTCTTTCATACTCGCATATTTTCCACGCTGCAAGTGAACGCACCGTAGCTGAAAAGACATAAATCTTTATTCTTTTAATTTGAACTATTGTCTCATTTATTTGAGTCATTTCAGGTTATTTACTGTATGCTTTGGAATTCTTTGTTAGTTTAAATACGACATTTTCTCACTATTTCATGCACGCAGAGATAAAAAAAAGAAGTTTGGTTTCTGGAATTTTGGTTAAAAGTTCTGGGATTTCATTAGTCACCATGTGTGTGACCCCTGTTCATTGGTCGTGTGTCTGACCCCTGTCCATTGGTCACCATGTGTCTGACCCCTGTCCATTGGTCACCATGTGTCTGACCCCTGTCCATTGGTCGTGTGTCTGACCCCTGTCCATTGGTCGTGTGTGACCCCTGTCCATTGGTCGTGTGTCTGACCCCTGTCCATTGGTCGTGTGTGTGACCCCTGTTCATTGGTCGTGTGTGTGACCCCTGTTCATTGATCGTGTGTGTGACCCCTGTCCATTGGTTATGTGTGTGACCCCTGTCCATTGGTCGTGTGTCTGACCCCTGTCCATTGGTCGTGTGTGTGACCCCTGTTCATTGGTCGTGTGTGTGACCCCTGTTCATTGGTCGTGTGTGTGACCCCTGTTCATTGGTCGTGTGTGTGACCCCTGTTCATTGGTCGTGTGTGTGACCCCTGTCCATTGGTCATGTGTGTGACCCCTGTTCATTGGTCACCACGTGTCTGACCCCTGTTAATAGAAACGTAATAAATGACCGATAACGTCCCGTCGTGGTTGCAGAACAACATCGCCGAAGTGGGGGAGCTGCACGTGGAGCTGATGGTGCAGGGCTTCCTGGACCACATCAGCACGCTGCTGCACAGCCCCGAGGTGGAGGTCAGCTACTTCGCCGCCGGCATCCTCGCCCACCTGACGTCGCGGGGGGCGGACGCCTGGACGCTCGGCCCCGAGCTGCGGGCCGAGCTGCTGGAGCAGCTGGTAGGGAAACGCCCCGCGGCGGCTGTTGTTGTTGTTGTTGTTGTTTTGAAACGCCCGTTTGAGTCTTCTGCACCTTGTGTCCGTCTCTCTAGCACGACGTCATCATGAAGTGGCCAGCGCCCGAGTGTGAAATGGTGGCCTACAGGTGAGACTTAATGTAGACTCTGATCCTCGGATCTGGCCAATGACGGCTTGAAAGACATGCAAACGCCTTTCTCTATCCTGTGCTTTTATTTTGAAGGTTTCAAATGAAATGGATTTCTGTTATAATATTAGAGAAATATTCTTTCTATAATATTTCTACGCTCAAATAGACAATCGTCATTCAGTAAAGGCTGTTTATGAAGTGCATGTTCAGAGGTGTATTTTGAGTCAGACACACCGCCAGGTGGCGTGGACTAAATATGAAACCTTTTCTTCTCGCCCCTCAGGTCTTTTAACCCTTTCTTCCCCCTGCTGGAGTGCTTCCACACCCCCGGCGTGCAGCTGTGGGCGGCGTGGGCCATGCAGCACGTCTGCAGCAAGAACGGTGAGGCGGAGCGACTCGTTTCCCAGTCGAGGTCGCTCGCTCGTGACTCCGACAGGCGTGATGTGTTAACCCCCCCCCCCCCCCCCATGTGTTTCTGCAGCCGCTCGCTACTGCAGCATGCTGCTGGAGGAGGGCGGCCTGCAGCAGCTGGAGCTCGTCCACACGAACCCGCAGACCCACAAGGACGTGGAGCTGCTGGCCGCCAGCATCCTGGAGAGCCTGCAGCGCCACAGGGGGCGCACCGGCCCCGCCCCCACCACCGGCCCCGCCCCCCAGAGGTAAGAGGCTCAGAGCGCCGATCGCGGATGCCAGCAGAGATAGATTATTTAGTTAAATACAGCGGCTGGCCTAGTAATTAGATACTCTCCCGTGGCGGTAGGTGGCGGCAGGCAGCGCAGTCATTACTTTAACATTTAAGATCGTTATTCGTTACTAAATGATGTGCTGGAGACGCTGTGGCGAAGAACGGCGATGGGGAATTATTTCAAAAGAAATATGTATTTTGTGATTGTTTTGGTGTTGGGGTGCCACGGGATTCATTTATTTCCTCTCTTTCAGAAAATGAGGCTCCTCCCCCTTCCCCCCCCCCCCTGGCCCAGCACGCCGGGTCCCACTACAGAGGAGACTTCCTCGAGGAAACACTATATACCACGCAACTCTTTGTGCACACACACACTAACTTTATTTATTTTCTTTCTGCGTTTTGTTTCTCGTGATTAAAGTTTGCCTGAACGCTCTCACTGTGCACGCTTGTTTGTTTGTTTGTTTACTGGAGCTCACGCCTCCGGGTCTCTCCATCCTGCCGCTGCGCTCCTCTTTATTTTTTAAAGCCTTTTTTGATGCGACGGGACGCTCGCCGGGGGCGGAGTTCACCGGGTTCAAATGTTAGAGGAAAATGTTTATTTACAGACGTCTCTGAGGAGCGGCAGTTTGTTTTTCCCTTTCCGTTAAATGTTTGGCCCCGCCCCCAAATCAGAAGATCCAGAATGGAAAATGATTCGATTGGTCAGCTTCGTCATGACGGATTTAAATGTCACAGCTGTGTGTGTGTGTGTTTACTCCTTTGGGAAACGTTGCGTGGCATGTGTGTGTGTGTCTGTACAAGTAAATGCATCTTTAAAAAACAACAAATAAACGTCTGTCATTCGTACATAAGATAACTGAGCGAAACAGGAAGTTGGGTTGTTTAGTATCAGCTGTGTGAACATTGTTATAATGTGTGTGTGTGTTCTGTTGCTTCTGAGAATTATGATGAAGAGAAAAGAGATAAAAATATGGGAAATATCCACGAGTTTTGTTTTGATTCAGTTTTGAAGTGAAAACATTAAACGCACACACACCCTGCTCAGTGAATCGAGCCTCGTTGTTTCCTGTGGATCAATAGTTGTGTGTTTGATAATCGAGTTGATACAAAAATAAGAGTTCAATTGAAGATGGAAGACGTGACGCCGTGTTGCTGCTGGAAATAAAGAATACGTTCCCATGTGCGTTACGTCTTTATTACAAAGAGGAACATGGAGACGTGAGATACGAGTTCAAGGTGCTAGAACCTTTCTCCTCTAGAATTTGGATTAAATTAAACGATGGGAGCAGATTCCTGAGAACTGGGATGAAAGAAAGGGAATCCGTCACAATAATGAGTTAGCATCTCAAAATAATGAGCTCTCAAAAATATTCTGGACTTGGTATCTAAAAAGAGAGTTTTCTAAATGTAAGACTTCTTGTTATTTTGAGAACGTTTCTCTATTTTCAGATGTTATTTCTCTCAATGACCCCCTCCCCCTTTTTTTTTGTTATCCGAGGCAGAAATGCGCCTCCATGAAGTTCTACCTCCGCCAGTCGGCTCCTGAACGTCACATGACCAAACACCGACCTCTGACCTCCAGCGACCTCCACTGACCTCTACCGGTGTACCGACACCAAATCAATGGGTGTTAATTGTTATGAGGGTAAATGAGTTCACTCCCCGGTGAAGCGCGGGGGTCTCTTCTCCAGGAAGGCGGCCATGCCCTCCTTTCTGTCCCGTGTGTTGATGACCTGGAAGCAGAGAGAGGGGGATGTGACTGGAGGCCTCAAGAGGGTTTCACGTACGTCAGAGCGAGCGTCACAAATGATGGAGGAGGGGGGGGGGGGGGCGGGGTCTTACCCGAACGTAACACATCCTCTCTACGCCCATCGCTGCATTTATGTCGAGCTGGAAGAAAGAGACAGATCAGTCACCGACGTGAAGATAAAAATGATAATAGTATTATTATGAATAATAATCCCGACGTACCTCTATGCCTCTGTTCATCGCCTCCTTCGCCAGCCGCACGGCGACGGGAGCCTATCAGAGACGAGAGAGTCAGACGTGAAGGTCAAATACGAGGAACAAATTTAAATATATCTGGTAATATATTCTGAGAGTTGTCTCCAGGACCGGTTCAGAGCTCCGGTGGCGTCCTGTGTCTTTAAATAGAAGTCGAGACGGTCGGGTCTGAACGTCACGACATCGTCTTATTAATAAAAACAATAACCCTGAGGCGGCTCGTCATCTCCTCCAAGCTCCTCCCCCTTTCACTCAATGCAAACTCCTGTCAGTCACTCCATCCACACCAACACGTGTGTGTATGTATGTGTGTGTGTGTGTCAGTGTATATGTGTGTGTGTGTGTCAGTGTGTGTGTGTGTAGCTATTTGCGGGGTCCATTTCTCCACTTGACTGCCACTCTGGCCTCGTCAACTGTGAGGGCATCTGAGCTGGAGTGAAAGAAATATGGAGCGACAGAAGCCTGGAGAGAGAGAGGAGAGGAGAGGAGAGGGAGGGAGGGGGGGGGGGGGGAGAAAAACAAGGAAGTGAAGAAGAAGAAGAAGAAGAGCTGACCTGTGGTAGGATCTCTCGGGCGAGGCTGAGAGCTTCTCCGTGAGCAGCGTCTCCGTTCTGGTTCTGTTCCACGGCTCGGTTCACGAGCCCGATGTCCAGAGCCGCCTGCCCCCCCAACCGCTTACCTGAGAGACAGACAGGCAGGCAGGCAAACAGGCAGACAGGCACACAGGCAGACAGGCAGACAGACACACAGGCAGACAGGTGAAAAGTGTGATGAGCCAATCACAGCCTGCGTCCACATCGCTGTGTCAGCGTTTCCGTGACTCCACCTGTGAAGATGAGCTCTTTGGCCATCGCCAGGCCGACGGCACGCGGCAGCCGCTGACTGCCCCCTGCAGGACGAGAGGAGTACTGCAAGGTCAACGGCAAGGTCAACGGCAAGGTCAACGGCCCACGGACACTCTCTCTCTCTCTTTTTTATATTTCTGTGTGTGTGTGTGTGTGACTTCTCGTCGTCTTACCCGCCCCTGGGAGCAGCCCCCGCGTCGTCTCAATCAGACCCATCTGTGCGCTGTACGCTGAAACACACACACACACACACACGTAGAGGACAATTGAAGGTCTGTGCTGCTGAGTGTCATTAAGGTGTGTGTGTGTGTGTGTGTGTGTGTGCGTGTGTGACGTCTGACTGATGCCTCTGAAGCCAACACCTGCTAAACCAAGCTGGTCGGCACTCGGCCAATCACAGAGCTGCCGCGACCAATTCCACCGCCGGCGTGCGGCTCCGTGATGAACAGCTGGGCCGACGTGCCCGAGCGCGGCGGCGGATCATTAACACGGGAACAACAACAACAACAGATTTGTTGTTTTTTTAGCTCGACCGCTGGAGAGCTCTCAATTTATCTTTTGTTGAAGGAGCTGAACATCCGGTTTTAACCGGTTTTCCACGAATACTCGACATGTCTTCTGCATCATTTTCTTCACGTTCTTCTCGTTCTTTTAGTAACAATAAACATTTCCATGATAATTTATTGTGGTGATTATTTTCCCCATTGATACATTATTGTTTTGTCCACACATATAAACTCATTTATTTGTCGTTATATATGTTAAAATAACGATATCAGATCTCGGATTGATCATCGTCTGTAGCTATCTATTCAATATCGGTATCACAACAACTAATAAGAAAAGTAGGATTAAAAAAAGATTTTTTTTGCCATCTTGTTAAACAACAACAGGATGTTTACGATGTAAACAAAATGTCTTATCCATCGTATTAAAAGAATCTACAGCGAGAGGCCCTGAGCGGCTGAGCCTCTGATCCGATGCGACCGGACTGGTGACAGCTGAGAGGAGGACGCGACAGCCGAGGTCAGGTCAGAGGTCAGAGGTCACTCACCGGCAGTGCGGAGGTCACAGGCCATGGCCAGCTCCAGCCCGCCTCCCAGGGCGGCGCCGTCCATCGCTGCGATGGTCGGCATGGGCAACGATGCTGCCGGGAGAACAGAAGAGGGTTCACACACAGATACACACACGTGTCAGAGCCTCTCTGCCTCTCTCTCTCTCTCTCTCTCTCTCTCGCTCTCTCTCTCTCTCACCGATCTCCGTCATGAGGGTTCGCAGGCCGTGAACGAACAGGTCGGACTCGGCGGGGTTCATCCCGACCCTCTCTTTCAGGTCGGCGCCTGTAACAACAGCACACGGTCATTTAAATAAAACAGATCTTCCGTCACAGAAGCTCCAAACAAACAAACAAACAAATATAAATATATTTTTAAAAACTCACCTGCACAGAAAACACCTGGCACCAAACTCCGGAACACGACCACTTTAGTCACCGAGTCGCGGGACAGAGCGGACACCAGGTTCCTCAGCTGCACACACGGGACACGGTGGCTCAGTGTGAGTGTGTGTGTGTGTGTGTGTGTGTGTGATGAAGGGGGCTGCTCACCTGTGACACGAACACATAGCCCAGAGCGTTTCTCGCCTTGTGTCGGCACAGCAACACCTCCACGATGCCTGAGGAGGAGAGAGCAGCGACTCAATATTTAAAAAACTATTTGTCTCAATAATGTTCAGGGTGAGTTATTTTTTTTCTCATATGTGAAACAGGCCAGTAAAAAGAATTTGGGCTTATAATTTTTTTTTTGTTAGAATCATTTCAAAGTGTTTGTTGTTGCAATACTCATGTCGGCCACAGGGGGGCTGAACTGCACCTCTGACGCATGTTCTAAATAGGACTTAAAGCATGAATGTTTCCTTCCAGGTGAGTTTTAATACACAAAACAAATGTTTTTAATGAACTTAGAAAGATTATCCTGGCAAAACATTTGGTTATTTGTTCCTAAAACATAAACCCAGGAAGGAAAAGTGATCCTGAGCTTTATATAGTTCTCACTTCCCTCTCTGGGCTTCCGTACTGTGATCTTCACGTGACTTTACGGTCAGTGTGGAAGTTTATGTCTGTGTGAGAAATGAAAGAATAGAGGAGCAACAAAGCAAAGAAAAGAAATATCACATTATGATAAAGAAATAATATTATAATCAATTCATAATTAGATCATCCTCGTCTTATAGTGTAAGAGATTGAATATGTGGGTGTTTATTAAATGTATGAAAATATTTAGATTTAAATCAATAAAATCAATAATTTACAGTTGCATCCCTCCGTAACTCATATTTGAGATTTTCATTTTCTTATCTTATCTGTGTTTAATAATTAATTTGTCATGACCCGGTTCCATAAAGTCTCAGCATTGCCCACACATGTTCTGAGGATGTTCTTCAGCTCACAGGACCGTGAACGGGTTTCCGCTTCGGGGGAAACGGTCACGTGGTCCAATAAATCTGCATAATTCTTCCAAACTAAAAAATAATTAAACAACTTCCCTCGATACAACTTCCCATTCAAATATAAGTTTCAATAAATACCATCACGTGTTCAGGAAGTCTGAGAACAACCCACGTGTCTGTGCGTGTGATGCATGAAGTAGATATATATTTTATATCACAGCATATTATGGGATGGATCCCTGCAAGTGGCTGCATATTAACTGAATGGCTGTCTCCCTCCTACCATCGTCCTCCCCCTCTAACCGCTTTACGTCCACCTGGACCGGCTCGGCCGCCGTCGTGTGCAGCCCCGCCGTCAGAGCGCGGCCGTGGCCGGCCAGCGGCGGCGGCGCGTCCCGGGGTACCGGAGCGGACGGTCGGCCGCGCGCTGCCCGCAGAATCGCTCCGGTCCCCGGCCTCGACGAGCAGCGGAGGGCCGTCAGCCTGCGGAGGAGGGTCGCCATGTTGGTGCCGTTTAGTTTTCAGGAACAGGAAGGTCGTCCTGCAGCGGAGCAGGAAGTTTGGGTTTGTTCCCGCGAGAGGAGGGAGGAGGGAGGAGAGAGGAGGGAGGAGGGACTTCCAGACCACTTTCATAAAGCTGCACACACACCAGAGAGCCGCATAATATATGTATATTATATATATATATATATATATATACATAAAATATGTATATATAATGTATATATATGTCATACATATGTGTCATATATATTATATATATATATAATATGAATATATATGTCATACATATGTGTCATATATATTATATATTTATATATATAGTAATGTATATATATATTAATGTATATATAAGCAATTATACATATTTTTGCTGTGAGTCTCTTCGTGTTTGTTTTGCATCTCTAACTTGTCTCAGTATATTTTGTGTGTATTTCTCTTTGGTTCTTTTGCTTCTTTTCATTGTTGTTGTTGTTCTGTTTGTGTCTCTTTGTAGCTGTTTGGCATCTCTAAGTTGACTTGTTCTCTCTCTGGTCTTTTTTGTGTGTCTTTGCCTCTTTTCCCCATTGTTGTGAGTCTCTTTGTGGTCTCCTTGTGACTCATTGCACCTGTAACTTGTCTTTTATCTAGTTTTTATCTATTTGTAGTTTTCTTTTCTGTCACACTTGTGTTGTTTCTTCTCGTGGTATTCGTGTCACTTGGCAGCAGTTCTGTTTCACTTTGTGGACGTTTTGTCTCTTTTTAAATGTCTCCATAATATGTGTTGTTCTTTTTGAGTCTCTTGTGGGTGCAGGTGAAGGCCAGGGAGGCCCCTCAGACTCCTACCAGATAAGATGAGATATAATATACTTTACTGTCCTGCTCCGTGGGCTCAGGGATATGTGCTGCTGGGTCCGATTGTTCATATCAGGGCTGCAGATAGCATTGTTCTTTCTTCCCTTTGATCTTCAGCTCAGACTTTACCTTTATACTGACGGGTTATAGTTCTATGCTCACCTGTGCTCACAGATTTAAACAAACTTTTCGCTTTATTCATATTTTACATGCTGGACTCTGTTTGTTCGAAAGGAAAAATACAATTTGATCATGAAATAATTTAATAAGGATGAAGAAAAAAAAGCTAAAGTAAACATGCATGTGACATTCCAAGTGTCTCAGGGCTAAGGTCCTGTCCGTCTACACACACACACACACACACACACCGTGCCCTGTCTCTGGACTGTCCAGACAAAGTTGAGGCCAGGCTTTCCGTCCCGCTGCCCACGTCTAGTCTGACCATGCATTATTGAGCACGTCTTTACAGGTTATGCAGTCAGACCAGAGCTCTGATGACACCACAGTCTGAGCTGTGTGTGTGTGTGTGTGTGTGTGTGTCCAGCGTGCACGTGGTCCAGACTTTTGTGATAGAAATATTGCGATTGTTACGGATCATTTGTGAAATATCACAAAGTTATTTTCCGCAGATTGAACTCCACGGAGGTGACTTTCCACCTGTGTTTGTTTACCGCGTGCCACGCGGCTCGTAGGAGCTCGGGATTAATTGGTAACTGAGATGTAAACTCATCCTGAGAGGAGGGAGGAGGGAGGAGGGAGGAGGGAGGAGGGCGTCGGCGGCCGCATGCTGCCGGGTGTCGGGTCGGCAGGGTGAGCTGAAACCAAAACCGTGAACCCGAGTGGAAACACGCCAATCCCCACACACACACACGCGTGTGTTTGCATGCGTGTGTGTGTGTGTGTGTGTGTGTGTGTGTGTCCTCACGTAGGTTTCTGACAGAGTGGATGAAAAAAAAAGAAAAGAAGACTGGAAATAAAGAGACGCAGGCGAGAGGTCACCCGAGAGGTAAAGAGAGATCGCTCGGCGTTTGAGTCCGAGGATTCTGTTGCATGAAGTGAAATGTCAGCTGAGGTCAAGGCCTCGGAGGTCGCCGCGCCGCACAGACGTGATGTCTGGCGTCCCGTGAACGCGGCCCGCAGTGAGCCTGATGGCGCGTGACGTGGTCGCCATTAATCATCACAACAAAAGGAGAGGGCTGGTTTTCAGTGAGTTTGCACTTTGGTCTCCTGGCTGTGGCTGGACAGACGACCCGCCCATGACCCCATGACCCCCCGACCCCCCTACATGTTTAACATGGCACTTTTAGGCCCACGTCACGTTCCCAGGAAAAGTCCGTCAGAGATTTCTCGGGCGCTGTGCAGCACAATTATTTTCTTGTGAATCCGCATCTATGCAGACTTTGCCTGAGGGGCATTTACCCACAATTCATAGATTTTGTGACGTTAAAACACGGGGCTACCAGAGGGGGGGGGGGGCAAGAGGCGTAAAAAACCCGAGTCCGGCACATGTCCTCAGTCCTGCATCCCGAACGTACTCAGCATACATTAAAGATTTAAGATGGACCATAAAGTTAAAAGTCTCTGGATTTGGCCTCTTGAAGATGTTTTTGACCCCAAAAAAAGAGGAAATCGATCTGTGCGGAGTGCCTTGGTGTCGTCACGGTAACTCGATATGTCTCATTTGGATTTATACCATTTAAAACCCTATAGCAGCCAAGTGGATTTAGGCTTTTAGAGGGGGGGGGCAACCACCCGGCATTCCCCCTCCTATCCTGCGGGGGGCAGCCTCGTATCAGAGGGCTGGTTGGTGGTTTGTTTTGTCCCTTTTGCCACAAGTTATGTCATTTTCAGTAAGGGGGCCCTTTGCCAGCGGTTTCCTTCATCATCAGTTCTCAGCGTCAGTGACTCCCCCCCCACCACCACCACCATCCTTTACCAACCAATGTGTGTATGTCTGCAGCCTCAGCAGGGCCCGGGGGCCCGGGCATGAGTCAGAGTGGCGTCCGGTTACCGGAGCTGTCCGTCACGGGCGAGACGGCGCCGCGCTCGAGGGGGGCGTGTGCACCGTCTGACTGCGGCGTCAGACACACACACACACACACTTCTCCTACTTTGGTTTATTGGATAAGGGACGGTGCTCATTAATAAAGACATTTCTGTAAATGAGGTCATAGCCATTTTTCATCTGGAGTCCTAAAAACATAAGATTACAAACACAATGTACAAAAGTACATTTCACAAACCCTGCTCTTCTCCCTCGGAGACACTACCGCATTTTTCCACAGGGGGCGCCACAATCAACAACATACAAATCTCCTGGCGGTAGCTTTAAAGAAGTTTTCAGTTCAGTTGGAAGAACTCGAGCCACATTGTATAATAACAACAATATAAATCTTTCTCCACACAGAACCTAAACTAAACTATATTCTATATTCAACCAATTTCAGATAACTTTTCCATTCTTCACTGAGGAATTATATATAGGCCACAAATGAAAAAACAATTTCCATTTCAGACGCCCAGTTTTTTATGTTTTTAATCTTCTCAGAGCACACACACACACACACACACACACATAGTATGGAGGCAGTCAGCGTGACTGATGGAGCTTCTTGGGTTAGTTACATTAGAGTGATGGAGGTGGTGCTCGGCCGGCCTCGGTGGATATGGAGGGGAGCCGGTTAGGAGAAGAGTTACGACCTCACTGAGCGCCACATGGAGGAAGAGAAACACTTCCATTTGTCATTGTTTAGTCCCGGGATGGCTCCCAAAAAAAATAATACTTTTTTAAAAAGGCTATTTGAGGTAATGGGTGTGAAGGGAAGGTGAGTGGGGAGGTCGGGGGATCAGGCCGGCGAGCTGACAGCCGACACTGCAAGCAGAACCCTTATTAAAAAGTAACGATGAGGCCCGGCACGTGCACGGCATCCACAAACACAAGGTGCACACACACACACACACACACACAGACACACACACACACAGGGGTGCACACGAGCACCTCTGGAAGCCGACACCGTTTGGAGGAGCAGCCATGGAGGAAAGTCACATTAATGATTCTGCGAGGCCAGTTAGATGCCAAGGTCCATGACGCAGGGATCAGACCCCCCCCCCCCCCCTTATCAGATGGGGGGTCCTCCTCCCCTCCAGCGGGGCTTTCCCTTCAGTCACATGAAGAGCGGCAGTATTGATGTTCTGATGTTTTAGGGCTAATTATCAAATGTTTAATCTGAAGTGAACGGGACGCCGCAGTTCCTCAAATGACCACTAGAGGCGGGACGTGTTAAAACAGGGAAACTTTACAGCGGACATAAACAATACGGTTTCTGTGCATTATGAGTTTTATCGGATTGAAAAAGCCGAGTTGGAAACTTTAGAGGATCAGTTTGACATGTTGGGAAATTCACGTGATGAAATTATAGAAACCTCTTTCATACAGAACCGACTAAATAAACGTGCATTAACGTGTCAATTGGTGAACTTTAAAGATGCTGCTGTTTGTCCTTTTAAATCTGAGTGACATAACATCTGTGAAAACAGGATAAAACCTTCCATTCACTGTGAGGACGCTCCAGTGACCTCTGTTTGAACTTTCGAGGAAACCCTCTACAAATGCATCAGTAATTATGAGAATTATTAGAGTATTTTAATGTCTTATAGTGACTTTAATTACGCCACGTCGTTCATTATTTATCACTGGCAGTATTAGCAGAGTAACGGTTGGGATGGCAACGGTGGCGCCACGCGGCAGTCAAACATAATAAGTTACATAAATCAGAGAGTTTGACGCTGGACGGATCAACGTGTGACTTCCCAAAATATAATATTTAAGTAGAAATGACGAAATAATGGAAATAATAAACACAAAAATCCGAATTTGAGTTCATCATGTTGTAAACAAGAGATAAGAGGACAGAATGGGGAGAGGGAGAGAGGGAGAGAAGGAGAGAAGGAGAGAGGGAGAGAAGGGGCCACTTGGGAGAAGGACTGTTTGAAATAGAGGAGGATGCACAGCAGGGGAGAGGGGAGAGAGGAAGAGAGGGAAGAGAGCAGTGGCGGCTGGTGAAATTTTGTTTTGGGGGGGCGCAGTTGGGCGACGCGGTTTAAATAGCACTCAACAATGAGAAGAAAAGAGGTTTTGAGTAGAATATTGTAAAAACCAAAGCTTTATTTCAAGAACACAGCGTGCTCATCAACACTGTCCAATAACAACTATCAACACACTGTAACTTTGGGCATGAGAGGTTCAGAGCAGAATTCTTTAAGAAACATTGGGTTGGGTTTTAGAGGTTTGCAAAATAAAAGAGTTTCACCCTCACATGAAAGAGGTTCAGAGCAGATGTTACAGATGTGGAACATGGAAGAAGTCGGCTCAGATGGTGGATTTTCCCAGCACTTATTTATTCTGCAGAAGACAACAGAACACACACATTTGCCTTCTGATCTGTCTCTGCACTTCCACTTCCCTCAGCAAAATAAAACCATTGTCCATGGAAGACAGGACCACATTAAATCTAAATAATAACAATTCTCATCAAAAACCATGACATGTAACATACAAGGGGAAAACAGAGACCTCTAATGGACAAAATAAATAACTACAAGAGCTAGAGTCATTTCAGCAGAAACAGAGAAAATTCTAACTTTGAACAAAGGAAACACATACCTGCAGAAGACAACAGAACACACACATTTGCCTTCTGATCTGTCTCTGCACTTCCACTTCCTAGACACGCAAAACACAATTTACACAAGGAAAATATACGTCGGGGCGACGGATGTAGCTAAACAAACGGTGCCAAAGTGGCTCAATGAGACCGCCACCAAACGTATATGTTGACGGTCTAAATGACACGACAGCTGGACGCCGTGATCGTATTTGCGACCATTACTGTATGTAACATAAACGGTTAATTTTTATAAAAGAATATAGCCAAAATAGTGCAACATCGTTTTCACTCAACTCACCCTCAGCAATATAAAACCATTGTGAGCAGGGTTGCCAGGTCTGTGTGACAAAACCAGCCCAATGGCCAATCAAAACCAGCCCAAAAACCAGCCCAATATCAGAACTCAAAATATGCCCGTGCCAAACCATATACACTGCTTTTAAAGTCCAACAGCATTGCTATCATTGCCAAATATATTGTAATATCTACAAAGTAACAACATATGTTTAGTTTGCCAGCATTAAAAGCAGTTTTCCTAAACAGTTATTTCCCTATGTCCTAAAATGGCCTTGTGTAATTAGATACAGTATATTATCATAAATAAAATGTGTACGTGCTGATCTGGAGTCAGTTTGGTAGGATTTGGGTATGAATAAATTATTTCATTTAAAATATGGATTTTTATTTAAAGATATTCATGTAATTTGCATGCAAAATAGGTCTACCGAACCAAGGACAAAAATTCAAACCGCGCAACACTTCAAAAGTGGCCCGATTCCGCAGGAAAACCGCGGACCTGGCAACACTGCTCTATGGGCTGAGGGAACATACGGGTCTCTGATCTGCCGAATAATCCGCGTGCGCACATTTGTGCGCCCAAGATTCAGTTTCATCCGCCAATGTGAAGCCGGTCTTTGCCAAAACGACTGAAATGTTGTATCGATGCCGTACACACGTTAGACCAGCGCCCGAAAAGGGAGGGCTTCTCTCCGTGATAATGGCGATATATTATATTTTTTCACATTAACTTAAGTGGTTGTTGACAGGGGCTTACGGTCTCCCACACACATTTAGCGCGTCAACACGGTATATTTACTATTTAAATGATTTGGCATATAATGTTTTTTGACAGATTTTTTTTTTCTTCTTCTTTTTTTTTCATCTCCAAATTTTAAGAGGGGCGGCGCCCTAGCGCCCCCTATGGACGAACCGCCACTGGAAGAGAGGGAGAGAAGGAGAGAAGGAGAGAGGGAGAGAAGGGGCCACTTGGGAGAAGGACTGTTTGATATAGAGGAGGATGCACAGCAGGGGAGAGGGGGGAGAGGAAGAGAGGGAAGAGAGGGAACGAGGGGTAGAGAAGGGGGAAAGAGATAAGGGGGGAGAGAGGGAGAGAGAAAGGGGGAGAGAGAGAGAGAGGGGGAGAGAGAGATATTGGAGGGGGAAGAGAGGGAGAATGAGAGAGGGAGAGATAGAGAGAGATAGAGAGAGAGATGAAGAGAAAGAGAGAGAGAGAGGGAGAGAGGGGGGGGAGAGGGAGACCTGTCCTCCTCCTCTCATTACTTTGGGTCTCTCGCGCTTCACTCTCTGGACGTCTGGTTTTCTCATGAAGAGCACCGCCATGATGACGTCACCAACATTGCAATCAAGTGTCGACTCGCGCAACACAAACACACACACACACACACACACACACACACACACACACACAGGCACTCTTGTCTGTGTGTGTGCGCGTGTGCGCGTGTGTATGTGTGTGCAGAGCTGCAGTGTGTGCGGAGGGGGGGCGGAGCGCAGTCTCGGGAGGGAGGGGGGGGGAGTGGGATCACCACCGAGCAGCGAGCGTCGGAGCACCAGAAGCGGTCTGAGCGCAGCAGTGGAAGCAGCACGCGCGCTCTCTCCATCCTCCACAACGACACGCACTCAGACCGTGAAGGACGGACGCGCGCGCGGAGGTGGTGGTGGGGGAGTCCACATCCAGGATTGTGTATACATTTGAGTTTTTTTGTGTCATGGTATTTGTTTGTAAACTAAATAAACAACGCGCTCCGTCACCAGGATGAGTCACCGCGGAGCGGCTGATCCACGACGTCCAGCTGCGGTCCGCACGCGCGGGGCCAGGTCCGGCGAGCCGCGCGACCCTCACCACCCGCAGAGCCAGACGCGTGCCTCGGTCACCTTCTGAAAGAGAAAAAGGGGGGTGAGGGTGGGTGGTGGTGGGGGGGGGGGGAGATAACAATGTCTCGTGGCGCGTGAGTGACTGACCGATAGTCTCTTGTGAGAGAGCCAGAGAAAGGGAGGCTGGATACAAACAGCAGCCGGGCTTCCAGGCAGCGACAGCCAGACACTCCGAGCGGCGCGCGCGCCCCTCTCCCCGCGCCGCACACACATGCAGGATGCCCGGAGAGCGCCGGGGAGTCCTGGTCCCGCTCAGCCGGAGTTCATGACGCTGTCGGCGGCCTCGTCATGCGTCTCTTGCCCGAGCCCAGCGCCCAGTCCCTGCGGCTCCTCTTCCTCTTCCTCTTCGTGATGGGGGTGACCCCGTCCCCGGCGCTCACGGCCGGCTGCCCCGACAGGTGCGTGTGCGACGACCAGCTGGTGGTCCAGTGCGCCGGGCAGGAGCTCACCGCGTACCCCAACGACCTGCCGCTGGCCACCCGGCAGCTCATCATCTCCAACAACCGCATCGGGGACCTCCCGGCGCTGCAGCTCAACTACCTGTCCGACCTGGTGTACCTGGACTGCAGCAACAACTCCCTGACGGAGATCTCCGAGTCCACCTTCGGGAATCTGCGGAAGCTCGCCTACCTGGACCTGTCGTTCAACATGCTGCTGCAGGTCGAGGACCGGACTTTCGGGCCCCTGGCGTCGCTGGTGATGCTGCGGCTGACGGATAACCCGAGCCTTGGGGAGGTCCACCCGGACGCCTTCGCGGAGAACATGGCGCTGCAGGTTCTGGACGTGAGCCGGAACAACCTGACGGCCCTGAACATCAGCAGCCTGATCGCGCTGCCGGCGCTGCGCTCCCTGGGGCTCAGCGGGAACCCCTGGAGCTGCGACTGTGACACGGAGGACCTCTGCCTCTGGGTGCAGATCGAGGGCTTCAAGTTCCAAGGTGAGGATGGAGGAGGTCCAACACACATGCACGCGCACACACACACACACACACTGAACTGTCACTAAATAAGATGAGCTCATTTATTAAAAGGACCATTAAAGTTCTGCTAGTGACACAAAAAACATTTCCCAAAGGCCTGTAGTCCTGTGTGTGTGTGTGTGTGTGTGGGGGGGGGGGGGGGGTCTGACCTCCTGCAGGTGGGCCTCTTGTTGTCCACCAGCTCATTTGGGATAATGTGATTGTGGGCAGTCGGTCAACTTAGGCTCCTCCCCCCCTTTGTTTAGTTTGTGCATATACGCCCACACGTCCATGTTGCACTCGCATATGCAGAGTCAGATGCACACACTCTCTCTCTCTCCCCCCCCCCCCCCTCCTCTCTCACACACGCTCCCGGACTCCAGCGGTTTGACCTCGGACGCAGAGTGGTCTTAATTCAGCCGACTTGTGTCGAGTTAAACGTGGAGAAGGTTGATCTGTGACGGTGAACCGTTGGCAGAGCTCGGTCCCGAGGAGGTGAACTTGAAACAATGTGTCAGAACGTCTCTTTGATCTCACTGCACCCCCCCCCTCCCCCAACCCCCGGGCCCTAAAGGTCAAGATAATGCTGAGAGGATGATTGTGTCCTTTACCAGGGCTTTTTTCTCTCTCTCTCTCCCTTCTCTTTCTGGCTCGCCTCTATACATGGACACTTGTACACACACACACTCACACACACACACACACACACACTCACACACACACCGCGTGTGTACCTGCGTGTGCATTGGCACTCTCATTGTCATATGCTTTGGGCCCCTTCAGTCCAGATGGTTAATGATGATGCTCGAAAAAGATGGACTCCTAAGGACAGCGTGTTCGTGGCGTGTGTGTGTGTGTGTGTGTGTGTGTGTGTGTGTGTCCTCGCGACTCACTCCAGTCAAGTGTGTGTGAGTCAGCGTGCGATCCGGAGCTAAGAGGAGAGCTTCGGGCTTGTGGGAAGCAGGAATGAGATTACTGTAAGGAGACGAGAGAGGCCACTCCGAGAGACAGCAGCTCCCCGAAGTTGTTACCCCCCCTTAACTTTCACACTCCAGTACGCTCGCACACACACACACACACACACACACGGACAGACTGTACGCACTCAGCTCTGCTGTTCATCCCACCCAGTACTTACACAAACAATTTGTGCAACAACAACAAAAAAGGAAAAGGTTGAGAGATAAGTGCTTTTGAATCGTTGCTCACGCATCACGAGTTGTTGGT